>NW_015151392.1:100092-220861 GCF_000732505.1 Cyprinodon variegatus | reverse complement strand
TGTTTGTTTTTTTTGTGTGTTATAACAGTACTACACATGTCCTGATCTCCCATTCTAGGAGTTTTAGTAGCCTTGTTTGAAAAAAGATCTACAAAAATTGGGATTTTGGTGGGCGAGAATACCTTTACTTAATATAAAGATAATCCATTCCTTTGCAATGGCCCCATTACTTTGCATCACATCTGTTCATTTTGCAAAAGATATATAAAATAACATTCTTTATTTGTCATAAACAAATAAGATGAAAGTATAATTCATATGTGGTTGTGCCTTTTTATTTTTGGAAGGTTTGGCTAAAGTGTTTATATTTTTATTTAAGAAAAATTATTGAATTCACTATTGCGCTCTGAAAATCAAGCAATTAAATGGCCAACTGTGGTTTATAGAATTTCCCCAATTTTAGGCTATTTTGGTTCTTCATATAGACATATTTCTTTCTTCTCCATAAAATAAACTAGCAAAAGCAATTATTAAAACTTTATTTTTTTTAAGATCTTATTTTTTCAGTTTCTAGATCTACGCCAAACTGCTGGTACGTTTTTGACTTCAGTTTCAGTTCTTCCTGCTGAGGCGTTGAGTTTGTGTTGAATGGAACAAAAGGAGATTAAATACCCTGATGAAATGCGGTTTCCTGATGGTCTCCAGAATGGTTAGAAATATGAAGAGAGCACAGGAAAGTAAAATCCACTAATAAACCTACAAATTTCTGACCAAATAATTATGCACACAATAAAAACCTTCGAATGTTTTCACATGAAGGAAAACAAATAACATTTCTATAAAAAAAATGACAAAAACAAATTCTAGCACATAACATACATAAGAGATAAATGTATGTATAAGGAGGAAAGGTCATTTTGTTCTCTCTGAGGCCTGGGAACTGAGCCTCCAGTGTGCTGATGTGGACAAACTGATTATGTGTGATTGAGCCATAAAGCCACTGAGTTATTTTCCACCCTCATGTCTGTGACAGGCCTTTGTGGTCCACATGCTGTCATCACCTCCCTGGATCTTCAGCGTGGCACAGCTGCAGAGGCCCAGCATACAGTAAATGAATATTAAAGATTCAAACATTTCACCGGGACAAAGAGCACTAAACCATTGTAAGCTAGTGTGTCAAAGGGTCATGTGCTTAAGTTCTGCACAGCATGGAAATCAGTCAGCGATTATATTTCATATCTAAAGATTGTCGTAAGTCTGATTTTATTTCCCATCAGCAAGAGATGGAAAAAATGGCAAAATTTAACACAAAATCTTTTTTTTTAAAACAATCAAGTCTTATAAAACTTATAAAACAACCACAGCTGTACAGAAAAATAAAACATAAAACATTACAGATAAAAGAGAAACAGCTAAAATATTGGTTAAATAACCAATAAAATTTATTTAAATATAAAAGGAATAAAAGGATGAAATAAAATAAAGCCCACTGTCTTGCTAGGTGTCAAAAAACTGTCAGTTTAAAAACAGTCAGAGAAGAGGCCTGCCTGAAGCTTTCAATTAACAGTAAAAAAAAGTTAGAGCTGAAACAAAAGAACCTATCAGATATCATATTACTAAATATGGCAATAAAAACATTTTCAGTACAATTATGAGATCTGTCTTTTCTGTTCCTATTTTTCAAATTTTGTCTGTCTTCTATAGGTTTATCTAAAATGAAAACTAATTCAGCAGTTAAAGTGACAGGTTAATATTTTACTATAAAGTATGAAATTTCTTGATATATCCCATTCATTATCAATAATGAATGGGATATAACTGGTACATAACTGGTTACATTTAGATTTTTTGTCAATTTCTACTTTACCATCTGGCACATGTTTATGGTTCTTTTGTTTATCATTATTGTATGTTTGCTTCAATCGACTAGTTCAGAGCTTAGCTTTACTTATTCTCTTGAAAAGTGCTCTAAATTAAACTTTAAGAAGAACTGAAAACTGGATTAGGGCAATAATTCACAGGATATTTATTTGAAAGGAAATTAAGTTTTAATGAATTGAAGAAATTCAAACCACAGATTAGTCAATTTTCTATATTTTTGATAATAAATATTGCAGTTCCCTTAAGCAACATCGGTTTAATAGAACAAATGCATGGAGATACACATCATCATTTTTTTGGAAAATGGAAGCTAATTAAGTTCATATTCCTCATGTTTCAAGGCTGGCATTATGCTGTTAAATTGACATCATTTACACCCTCCTCACAGTCAGAGGAGTAAAGCCATATCACCTTCATTTGTTTAGTTAGCGCCTGCACATCATTGATTAGACTGCTGCAACCCACTGACTGTGTTTCGGAGGTCCTTCTATCATGTCTTGAAAGAGGAATGGAGTCCCGTTAGTGCAGGGAGACTGGGTCAAAGCCAATTTACCAAAGCAAAAAAAACCCCCAAAAAACCCCTCATGTAATATGAAGCAGCCTGCGTGTGCTCACACACGTCTAAGAGATGCTCCCTCACCATGGCCTAATAGTCTGTCAACACCCTGGCACTGCATGATCACAACCGTGACAAATTAAATCAACATAATATGGGATCAGATTGTAGCGGTAAAATGCAGAATAAGCTGAACAAATTCAATCTTTCTGAGGTGTGGGGTTTAATAGCGGAAGCACTGAGGCAAAGTGCATGACGTGGCTCTGGGAAAATTCACGAACTGGAGTCAGATAACCATGCTTTTCTCAGATTAAAAGAAGATTTCTTAATGCCTGGTACTAGTATGTGCATAACAGTGTGTATGATAACTGCTGCATATGATCAGATGACTGACAGAACTCCTATGACTGTTTGCATTTATGTGTGCAGTCTGATGGATTTTTCTACGCAGGTGAACTCTTGTCAAACCCAAAAATTCATATATAACCAGATTACTTTATTTCTATGGAGAACAAAATTTGAGCCTTAATAAATCTGCCTTTATCTTATGATATATCAAAGATCTGATCTTGCATGACTAAAGCTCTTTTCCACAAGGTCATGTCTGTACTTTAAGGGTATTCTCGATATATTTGTGTAAATCTGCATATTATTGGAGTATGTTTTAGATCGCACAGTTCACCACGTTTTTCCTTTGTGATCCATGAATTTCAACCAGCAGATAATTATCAAAGCACTCCCACAGAAGTGGATTAAGACCACAGTCATTTTCTTTGCATACAAACATTTTCTCAAAGTTTTTTTTTTAATCTTAGAATTTTGAGAAAAAAATCGGAAATCTAAAATTAAAGTCAGATTAAACTCAGAATCTCAGAGGTTTTTAAATGTTTTTCTTAACAAAAAAGCATCATTAGCAGGGGCTGCACATTGGCAAAATTTCTATTACTATTGCCTTTCAGCAAGAAGGTCCAATGTTCACCACCTTGCTCAGGGTCTTGTTGCATAAGATTAACATGTCTGCATGTTTTCCCCATGCATGCATTGTTTCTCTCTTGGTACTCTCGCTTCCCTCTACAGTCCAAAAAACCCCCACAAAGTTAAATTGTGTCTCATGTATGTGTGCCTTGGGGTCCGTTTCACAAAGCAGGTTTTCCAAAAGCTCCAAGTTATCTAAACCTGAAAACAGGGAAACTCTGTTTTTTTCTCTGTTTCTGTTTTTCCTTTTCAAAAGAAGAGTTTCCTCAGAATCAGAATGTCTAACACTTACTTGCATGCTAGAATTAATCACACAGAAACAGCCCGAATAATTTGGTGCTGATGGTAGCCAAACAGCATAATTTGCTGTTTTTTCCGACAGAGGGCTGACAGGAAAGGGGGTATGAGAGAGGGGGAGAGACATACATAAAATTAACACAGGTCAGATTTGAACCCGAGTTGGCCACATAGAGGACTAAGGCCTCCATATATGGGCCGCTGCACAACCTGCACGTCCTTGCTTAAATATATTTCGAGCAAAATATTCATGCAAACATTTCAAAATAGATAAAAATGACAGATTCCAAATGACAAAAGTGTCAGGTTTTTCAATGTATTTTGTATCATTTAAATCCAGCTCAATAATTATGGTGTGTGGCAAACCTTCTACTGGATCGTGGCATCCTGAGGCCACTATTTACCTGCCATTTCAGTGAAAAATTGCAGCAGCCAAAACTGACAAAATTAAACATAGCCACACAGAAAAAATTTGGATATAAAATTAAACCGCATGACAGTGAGGTTCATCAGAGTTTAGTTCCATTAATGGTTTTAATTGCCTTTAGGTTCACATTACAGATTGATTAATTTTATTTTGCCTGACACCCTGGAAATCCGAAAACTTTGGGTCCTGTTTGCTTGAAATAGTAAAGTATAACCTGTAATTTTAACAGAAAATAATACAATTACTTAATTATTTAAATAATTGTCTTGATGGTAACCAAGCAAACAGCATAATTAGCTGCAGGAACCAGGTGAAACAGATCGGCGATAATCACCCGCCAGGCCAATTAAAGAGGTGAGCAAGGGCAGATCAAAAAGGCAACCATCAGCACCAGGACCATGACACCAAATTAAATTACAAAACAAATAAAAAAATTCTAAACCCTTCCTACACCTCTCCTAAAACAAGAGGAAGAGTCTACTTAGGCCTCAGTGCCATTTAACAGCCTCCCATACGGCAGCTTCTTGGGATCTGGCAACTCAAATTAAGTTTATGATAGTATATATATGAAGTACATTAAGTTAAAATAAACCAATCAAGTAAGAAGTGAGTCAACTACGGTAAATATGTGTGGCTAAGTTACAGAATGAAATGCAGTATAATAAAATCATGTAAAGTGATGTGTTCAAATGTAAAAAATTACCAGACCATTCATTGAATGGCTGCACACGCTGCCATCAGACCCTTGGGCGACTCCCTTAGGTGTTCCAGGAGTGTTCTACTGGTAGAAGGCCCATGGGATGACCCAGGACATATTGGAGAGACTACGTCTCTCTCTGAACACCTCGGGTTTCCCAGCTGAGCTGGAGAAGGTGTCTCTACTGCGACTGCTGCGCCCACGACCCGGTCCTGGATAAGGTCTAAAAACACAACCTTACACACAATTCACTTTTATAGAAGATAGTCTATTGGTAATTGTACATTTTTGTGATTGATTCACTATGATGCATTAGCTTAATTAGCAACAATGATCATATGTCTGAAAAAAATAAGATGTTGAACAATTCATATTAATATGGTGATTTGATACCATGGTAGGCATGGATAGTACGCCTTAGAGCCCCATCAGTCCATGTTTTGTTTACTAAGAGGAAATTAGCTCTGACAAGCTGCAGAACCAAGGAGTTTATTTGTATCAGCCTGGGGAGCTTTATAAAGGCTTTCTTTTTTGACAGATGGATCTGTGCTGTTGAGTGGGGAAAAAAATGACATTCAGCAAACACCACAAGCACATGTTTTGTGAAATTGAAAATATGATTGTAAAATGTGTGCGGACAGGCAGAAAAATAGCAAATGGCTATGAAGCTGCTACTGAAACCTCCAAAAAAGTTGAGAAGTTTAATTTGACAATAAAAACTGTTGGGATTGTAATAGCATCTGTCCCTGAAGCTGCTAGAAAGCCATGTTCAAAATGAACTTTTCTTGTTTTCTGTCACTTCTTTGACTAAAAGCAGCAACTGAAGCCTCAACATGATTTGTCCATTTGTCCATTCTCAGAGGGAGCTCCGCCAAAGGTCAGCTAGATCTTTCCAAAATCCCTCCAACCACAAGCATGAGTGAATATTCATATTTTATAAGAAAGCTGAAATCATCTATTTTAGCATGCTGTCTCTTCCCAGAAGAGGTAGGGTGAGCTAATTAGCACCATTGCCATGACTAACCATGTTGTCATGCTGTTGTTGCATGTTATACATCAAACACATACTCCTTGCTTTTTCAGCACTCCCAGGCATGACTGTTAAACAACAGATGAGCATAAAAACCTGCTTTTACTTTGTCTCACTTCTAAAACTCCATCATAATAGAACAACTTTACAGCTGTGTTTTCCTTAATCATGTCATACTTTAAGATGAAACATACAGTAATTCCCCTGTGAATAGTATGCAAATGAAAATATTAAATGTATCACATTTAAAACAGATATTTCTCAAAAGAAAATTCTATTATTGTTTTCAGATCTACAAAAAAAGGCCAATATATAAGTATGTATAATTTGAAAAAATGCATGTCAGTGAAATAGTAAATTAAATCTTCTTGCATAGACAGTGAGTTTTTTAACACAAAGCATAAATATTCACATCCCTTTATCCATCCACATTACACCTACAAACAGCACTGGTCCACTCAAACCTGCAAAAACAGACATGTTAAATGACTATTTTGAATTCACTTTATGAATTACTTTTTGCTGGTTTGTCACTTAAAATGGAAATTAAATACTTTGATGTCTGTGGGTTGTCATGTGAAACAGTGTGGAAAAGTTTAAGGTTTATAAATACTTCATTATGAAACTATACATTTTTCTTAAATATATATGCATACAGGTATATACTTTGTTTTAAAGATTTTGCGGTACTAGTGGCTGTTTTTTTCGACAGTAGGCTGACAGGAAAGGGGGTATGAGACAGGGGGAGAGACATGCGGTAAAAGACAACAGGTTGGATTCGAACCCGGGTCCGCATCAAGGACTAAACCCTCCATACATGGGTCATGCCTGCTAACCACTGCTCCACCTGCACACCCTTGCTTAAATATATTATTAACTGCAGTGCAAATATATGGCTATTTTTGCATGCTTCTTTTCAGCAAAATATTCACAAAAACATTTCAAGATAGATAAAAATGACAGATTTCAAACAGCAGAAGTGTCAGGTTTTCCAATGTATTTTGTATCATTTAAATACAGCTCAATAATTATGATGTGTGGCAAATCTTCTACTGTAATGTGGCATCCTGAAGCCACTATTTGTCTGTCATTCCACTGAGAAATTGCAGCAGCCAAAAATGACAAAATGAAGCATTGCCACACAGAAATAATTTGGATATAAAATTAAACCTCATGACAGCGAGGACTTAGTTATACTCATCAGAGTTCAGTTCCATTAATGGTTTTAATTGTTTTTAGGTTCACATTACAGTGTGCTCAACTTGACAACACTGATTCTGATTACCGTAATTTTATTTTGCCTGACACCATGGAAATCTGAAAACTTTGGGTCCTGTTTGCTTGAAAAAGTAAAGTATAACCTGTAATTTTAACTGAAAATAAAATAATTATTTAATTATTTAAAAAAAAAATCCAAGTGCATTAGTTTTTTTAAGTTAAAGGAAAACAGAAAAGAGGGGCAGTAGGCCAGGGTATGTAGTAGGTAGGTGGTCCACATGTAAAGTGAGTGACATATATACACATACTTTGGTCTTCCATCCGGCTCTTGCAGGTTTGAATATGAGCCTGTTCCTCTTTACTGCATTCTTCCCCCTCTTTCTACTCTTCTTTCCTGTGTGCCTACTTTCAAAAATATAAAACTTAAAAGTCACATGGACACTAAAAAAAACTTACAAATTTTACCCATGAGGGTACTGGGACTTTTTTTCTCTTATGGAAATACACATGTGCATGTGTGTTAGTCATGCAAAAGAAAGATTATTGAAAAAAAGTCGCATTAGCATATTAACTTTGACTCCCTTAATTGCAAGGTTTTTTCAGTGTTTCTATGTTTTTGATTCACCAACTCATGACTTTGTAAAAGTATCACTTAGAGGAGTGACTGAAGCGAGCTTAATCTTTTACTTGAGAATTTATTTTTTTTTGCATTGCTTATATCTAATAATGTCATTATGATGATAACTATAACTGTCATTTTTCATAACAAGAAAGAAACCATAAGGAGTTTATTGAAATCTTGAGTCGGAGTTATCAATAAAACTATTGATCTATAGGTTAATAGATTGATGTATGTAAAATATTACCAATGTTTATATCACATATTTATATGGCATTAAGGGTACTACTGGCACTTGTTCTTTTTTCCATTTTAAGCACTGAACACAGATGTGTTGTAGCTACGCTTTTATTTCCTTTTAAAAAAAATCTGCAGCCCCATAATTCAATCTAAGACACTGTATAAGAGATAAGAACCCATTAACCTGTTTTATATTGAGGAAAAAACAAGAACTGTGTAAGGATTTAATAGGATAACGTCATTAAAAGCTTTGTGTTAGATAAGAAAGGACAAGTCATTATGAGATAAAAACACAATCTGCACCCTAAAATGACTCAAATAGATTTTCCTGACATCTGAAATCAATAAGACTTAGGAGCAGAAGCAGACAGCCTGACATCTGCGTGACCTTCCTAATTGAGCTCACAGACAAGACTATGACCTTCTTTCAGCACAGTTTGCCTGAAGGACCAAATGTAACTTCCTGCTCTGTGCTTCATGACTGAAGTGATGAGCTCAGTAAGAAGGTACCATGTCTTTTCGCCTGGCCTCGTTGCACTTGGTAAAATGATCCCACTTCTCCAACACTTTGGCTTCATGGTGATCTTCTTCCTGCTGCTGCTTTCTTCTGAAAAGGAATTAACTCCAGTGAACAGAAGTTGCCAGGAGATTAAAGCTGCCTACCAAGGCCTCTCTGTATTCGTCAGCTCAATAGACCAGCAACAGAGTATAGATGCAGTACACAGCAATAAGCCCCTTGGGTGGAATCTTCAAACAGGCAAACTGACAAGTGAATGATTACCTTTTGGATTCTGCCTGTCTGTCAGTTCAAGAAGCAGTTTGTTTGTGCTCAAATCATGAAATTAACATGCCTTGAATTTACTTTTGCTCATTAATTCTCACCACATGTACTCCATCGATGAGCAAACTAAAATTTGTTTCCTTGCTTTTGATGCAGACACAGCTTTAAAAACATTTTTTAGCAGGGGGAGATGTGAGGTTACCCTCTAATCACACGGGAAAGCCATTAATCTCAGATCCATTAATTCCAAACTACTCTAAACCGAGGAGTATTGGGAAGCTGGTTACAATAATAATCACAAAACCACATCCTCTGGCCAAATACTCCTCTCTGTCAGTGCTCAGCATCCCTAGGGCCAGCATCCCATAATGGCTTGGAACTATCTGACATTAATGGTTTCTAAAATGTTAACGTGCCTTCAGTTTTATCCAGATTCTACCTGAGTTTGAAGCTGGGAATTATTGTTGTGATATTTTGCATGATATCTGCTTCTTAGGAAAGAACAACTTGTAAGTGTCTGTCTACAGAGATTGCTGCTCCCTTAACCACATGCATTGGAAGTATGGATGAACAAGAGCATTTTTGATATGAGGCTCTGTTCCAGTGATATAAGAAAAAATCGGAATTTTGTTTTCTTCTACATGAACTTTTCGAGTTACACATGTGCTATCAAACATTTTGATGGTGTTGGAATCATTGTGCTATGGTGCTCCTTTGTATAACATGTACAGAAGAGCATGTCTGATATAATGGAATAAACAAGGAATTAAATAAAGAACAATCCTGACAGGAAGCTATTAGAGGTCTCAAATAATGTAAAACTGCACTGGAGTTTCAACTTTGAGAAGGACAACAATCCTAAAACTAGATTTACAAAGGGATGGTTTGGATCATGGAATATCTGTGTTTTAGAAAGGCCAAATCAGAATCCAGATTTTAGTTATATATTGATATATATTCTTCTTACAATATGACCATAAGCTTAAGCTATATTGCAACGATTTGGTCCCCAGATCTATAATGCTGTGATACAATCACTGGTACTTTCAGCTTTATTCTGTGCATGCGCCCATGCATGGAAGAGTCTTAATACAGACAAGAATATTGACTTGTCAGATAATTTAACAGAGATGGATTAGCACAGACTGTGGACTGATTAAAGTTGTCTGCATATCTTCAACTGATTAATTCAAGAATTCAAAGCAGCTGTCGTACCTCTACAAGTGTACACATTTTCATCCAATTTTGTGTTAATAACCTGCCTTTTTAATAAAGTGACATCTGTCTAATCCCTTTTCCTCTTTGTTGTTTCTGTTGAGCCTTAGATGCAAAGATTCTGACAAGAAGTAAACCTATTATTAAAGATGCAGACAGAAACAATGTCTGGCGGGGGAAAAATGTGCAATGTCTGCTAAGGGGATTTGGTGGTTTTTCCCTTTGAGTCAATAAGGACATCAAGTCTCTGCTTACGCAAAGACCTCATTAATTACTCCATCCATCCTTGACAAGCACCTACTTATTTATTTGGCATTACTCTTACAGTGCCAGCAAGTTTTTGTGATGGCTTTAAAGTGGACTGGTTTAACTCATGGATAAGAATGCTCCAACACCTTGGCCCTAAACCAACAGGGAACATTATGTCAGGGATCGTTCCATGCTTGAATACTATCAGAGCTACTACAGGGCTGCCTGTCATGCATTACAATTTTTTTTATAAACCAGAAGCCTGTTATCTATTTAAACCTAAAATGTAATATTTTTCCACTGAAACATTTTATATACTTATTGCATTATTTTCTTTTTCAGATTGGCTGCTGCAATGATCTCTTTCTGATAAACAACAATCCTTTACTTTGGCTTGTCTCCTTTTCCTAAAGCAACACAGGACCTTTAAAACCATGTGCTTTTAACCTAGCTCATTTGTCCACAGACATCAATTATGTGGATGCCTGGGCATAAAGTGTATGTGGAGAGCCTAGGGGCTTAGCAGCCACACTTCTCTTTCCAGACAGGTGGCATATTGGTGTTTTTCTTTTCATCACCAAGGAAACGACTATTGTAGATAATAGTCTTGATAATTAAAGACCCTAAGAAGGCCACAGTCCCAACCAACTATTGGCCAATAACCTGCCTCTCCACAACGTGGAAGCTCCTATCAGGCCTCGTAGTGGCAAAGATAAGTGGGCACATGGATCAACACATGACAGAAGCACAGAAAGGCATTGGTAGAAAACACACCAGGGGAGCCAAACACCAGCTACTGATTCACAGAACAGGAGCCCCAGACTGTATAACCAGACAAACCAACCTGTGCACAGCCTGGGTTCATTATACAAACCCTACAACTCAACATCACACATCCTGGAATGCCTTAAGTTGTACAAGATAAACAGCACTCTAAAGCCTTCATCGCAAACTCCATGGAGCTGTGGAAAAACACACTTGAGGCCACACTTGCAAAAATCTCCATCAAATGTAGAATATACTAGGGAGATGCTCTGCTCCCTCTGCTGTTCTTCATAGGCCAGAACTCCTCAGCCAAATAATCATAAGACTGGCTATGGATACAGACTAAGAAATTGGGCCAATATCAGCCACCTCCTGTGCATGGATGACATCAAGATGTATGCCAAGAGTGAACAAGAAATTGACTCACTGTTCTAGACCACCAGCATCTACAGCAGGGACGTGGGAATGTCATTCAGGCTGGAGAAATGTGGCAAGATGGTGACAAGGAAGGATAGATGGTGAAAGTGGGAAGGATATCCATAGAGAGGGGATCATGGCCAAACACCTGCAATGAGTAAGGCAAGTTCTGAGAAGTCCTCTCTATGTTAAGAACAAGGTCCAGGCAATCAACAACTATGCTTTGACACTAATCAGATACCCTGCTGGGATAATGAGTTGCCTAAGGAGAAAAATCAGCCCACTGATGTTTAAACATGAAAGCTATTCACATCGCATGGTGAATTTGGCCCCAAATCCAATATCCACAGACTATACAGTAAACGCAAAGAAGGAGGCAGAGGCCTACTGAGCATCAAAGCTTCCATTAAAGATGAAACATTCAAGCTCCAAGAATGCATCAGGGAGATTGTCCCAATGGAGGCAGTGCTTAGTGAATGGCTCAGACAATGGAAGTTGGAAATAAAGGAACTCAGGAAACCATCATGGAATTAAAAAAACCTGCATGGGATGTACCACTGACAGATAGGTAAAGTGGCTGATAGTGGCAGACAAAATCCTACCAATGGCTTAAGAGGGCTGAGCTGAAGGACAGTACAGAAGCACTCATCATGGCAGCACAGGAGCAGACCTCGAATACTAGAGCAATAGAGACCCAGATCTACCATACTGGACAAGATCCCAGGTGTAGGCTATGCAAAGAGACCTCAGAAACAATCCATCATCTTACAGTAGGATGTAGGATACTGGCAGGAAAAGAATGCATGGAACGTCAAAATCAAGTGGTTGGTATAGTGAATAAAAACTGGAGATCCCCTGCTCAGAATGAGAGCCACCTCCAAAGGTGGTGGAGAATTACATAGGTAAGACCCAGCAGACTTTCAGGTAAAGATTAAACGTCCGTGGCCAAGCAACCGGACATTCTGATAATTGATCAGCAGAGGACAGCCATAGTGATTGATATGGCCATCCGAAATGATGGAAACATCAGGAAAAAAGAACATGAGAAATTGGAAAAATACCAAGGCTTCAGGGAAGAACTAGTTAGAGCCTGGAAGGGGAAGGCAACAGTAGTGGCTGTGGTCATTGGAGCACTAGGGAAAGTAACCCCCACACTAGAAAAGTGAATCCATCAGAAACCTGGAGAAACATTAGAGATCTCAGTAGAGATCTCAGTTCTACGGTCAGCTAAGATACTGAAGAATACGAAGAACCCTCCAGCTAGAGAGAGAGAGAGAAATGGAGAGAGATAGAGAAGGGATGGCTGGAAATTGGCACCAGCATCCCTTGCGACCCCGCTTGGGATAAGCGTGATGGAAAATGGATGGATGGATGTATATCTTTCTTCTACTAATGCATTACCATCATTACCAACTTTTTGGACAAGGGCATTTTTCATGTAACATTTCAGGGTATATATATATATTTATATATTTTTTTACTTTTAAGTTAAGATTATAGCTGACATAATGTTAATGTGTAGTTTTTAACTGGTGAATCTGTCAGTTTGCAGGTGACAGAAATGCAAAATGTTTACTTTGACCCCAGCTTTGGTAATGTTTGGTAGAGAGACGTAAGATATTTTTCAAAAATGTCTTTAGGGAGTCTTGCTGCTGAAGATGCTTTTTGCACCATTAAAACACTATAAAACCATTAACGCTAACACTTAGCAGAGGGTATCATCTTTGACATGCACAATTATTGAAACTGAAATCTTGAGATCTCTATTTTATTGCTGCATGGATGAAGGAATTATTCTCAAACAAATTTGTAAAAAAAAAAGGATAATTTTTTGTGTTTAAGTCAATGAGGCTGTGATAACATGTAATTAGAGGATGATGTTTTCTTTATATGAGCCCAATGTAATGGAAATAATAGGAAAGATAATGTCGGACTGCTGCCTTAAGTGTCTCCGAAATGTCACTTTTTATTTATCCTTTGTGTTTACAAAGGAACCTCCTGAAAAAAATGGCTTAATATTATTTTAATCAAGCTGACTCTCTGCCTAAATGGTTATTATCAGGGATTGGTTACTAACCTGTTTGCAGAAAGGTAGGATGCAACTCTTTTCTTTAGATGTATTTCTAGGATGTTACTGCCCTGTATTTATGGCCTGTAGTCATATCTAAATGTTTTTTTTTTTATAGGGATCAGCTATGATATCAGCTGACATGGTTTTCAGTTATGTTGTCTGGTTTTATAATCATTTATATATCACAGAAGATCACGTTTAAATTATACACAAAGATGGTTTAGTATGTATAACCAAAACACCAAGCAGTACAAAATGACATGTAGATGAAAAACTATAAAATTTCTTTCAAATTTTCTTATTGTTGGGATTTGGAGGTTTGTCCACCTTCTCCACCAGAGGGCGTACGAGGTCTCCTGGAGCTGGAGCTGATTGTACCACCTGTCGCTCGTTTGCTTATCAGGAAACCAGTATATAAGGAGGCAGAGGACGTCTCTCCAGTGCCAGAGTGTTTGCCAGTTATGATTGAACCTGCCTGAAAGAAACTAGTTTAAAGATTTATTGAAGTTAGAGCACAATCAATAAACAGATCCAGGGGTTATCAGATCCAGGACTGGTCACGAGTGGGTTCACTGTTCTGGAGTTTGAGCTGAGCGGCAGAGGGAGGAACCAGGAGGGTCCAGAGGCTGTTGGCAGGCAGAGGGCTTGGCGGAGGCAGAGCTTGGTTTGAGTGTTGGCAGGTTGTGATTTGAGTTTCCCTTCCAGTTTCTTCAGAGAGCGGACAGGCAGGTCTTTGACAGGGATTATTCTCCAGGGTTCTTCAGAGAACAGACAGGCAGATTTCCGACAGAGAAACTCTTCTGGGTTTCTGGTTTCAGGCAGGTTCAATCTAGGAAGCAGAGAGGAGAAAACAGATCAGGTTCAGGTTTTCAGGTAGTCAGAGATTCAGACCGGCTGGTTGGCTCAGGCTTGCTAACCATAACTGGCAAACACTCTGGCACTGGAGAGACGTCCTCTGCCTCCTTAAATACAGATCCCCTGATGAGCAGATGAGCAACAGGTGGTAGCAGGTGAGCACAAGCCCTCAGGAAGGGGTCCTTGGCGCCCTCTGGTGGGCAAGCCTCTGGATCCCAACAGACAGCAGAAGCCCTCAGAAAGGGATCCTTGGCGCCCTCTGGTGGGCAAACCTCCGGATCCCAACATGCGGAACATGAAATTAAGCCATTTCATTAAAGTAAGTGTCAATTTGAATGCGGCCCATTTTTTATTACTGCACGTTCATTTGAATCAAGACTGTGATATTCTCTTTGTTCTGCTGAGTCTGATTGGGTTCTTTTGTGTTAGGCCTCATGTCAACAGTTTTTTTTATTGTTTTAATTTTTTTTATTTACTTACTTTTAATGCTCTATAATTGCCATCAAGGGGCCTGAGTTTTCAATAGCCAAATTAATTACAAAGTTGCTCGGGACTGGTACTCTTGGCACATCTGGTTCAGGGAATCTTCAGTGGTGGAGAAAGAATGGAGTAGGCATACTTGTAGCTGACTAAAAAAGTCCTAATTAAGTAATTGCTGGGATGTTTCATAAGCAGATCTCTAGCAGAAGCATTAGCATTTTTTTCATATTGTTCATTACTATACATTTTTCTATATCTCCAATAAACATGCCCCAGCCTGGCTCTTCTGGGGAATAAATTGTAGACGCATTAGTGCCAGAAGATTCATGATAGGACAACTGACCATTGTCTTGCTATCACATCTTGTTTTTCAAGCTATTGGAAGTATATATTAAACAACGCTGTGAAAGCTTCAAACACATCCAGATTTTTATTCCTACATCCAAATTTTATTTCTGTTTTGTCTTTAATCTTTGTTAAATGTCCCATATTATGCCACATATTATTTAAAATTCTGTTAGCATTCAGCTGTTGCTTGTCCCAATTTTGTATTTTAATTAGCTTTTTAATCATACTACAGAATCCAATTATTATACAGCCCATATTTGTTCCAGTTTTGTATTTTAATTAAGTTTTTAATTATAATTCAGATTTTTGTTTCTGTTTTCATAAAAAGAAAATTAACTTCTTTCTAGCTCTACAAACTATCTAAGTTTTTGGGTATACACAAATATACAATCTGAAAATTCAAATATGGAAGGAAATGGTGGGTGGATTTAGGATTGGGAACACATTTAGGGTTTTTGAATTTTTGTTTTTTGCTTTATTTCCAACTATATTGAACCTTGTTAGGACAACCAACCCTCCTCATTAATCTGTATAAATTTTTATATGGGCAAGAAGCAAAGTTTAACATTTTAAGGAGACTGAAGATTGGATTTAAGATCTAAAACAATGAGCAATTTGAAAGAGCAAAACTAGTTTCAAATATCAACAGTCCTAACACCCTTCCTTCTAGGTCACATAGCAATGAATCTGCTTTGAGACTTTCTGGTACTGTGGTCTACAATTTAGCAATGAAATAAGTGGAGACAACCACTTTCCATAAATTGGTACAAAAGCATGGGAATTAACTGCAGTATGATGGAGTGAGTCATAGTCTGCTCCCCCTGATGTCAAAATTAGTACAGTAAGATGTGCTACTGTAGGTGAGCTGCTGTTCATAGGAAGAATTTGATATCTGGTGGATGGAACAATTCAGTTTTATTTCATATCAGACTAGCCCCTTGTATATACTTCACAATAAACTGTTAATTATTATGTACTATCTTTGTAAGTAAAAAAACAAATCAAATAAATTCACACCTTTTCAAGTTCAAATACACACACAGAAGCAAACACGTGCCTATTTTAAAATTCTCTGTAATTGAAGCTTCATTTCCCCAATTAGAGGCTGACTTAAATTGGAACTTTTTTAGATGATGTTTAAGATTCATAATTTGTCGTCTTCATTATTTATGTTGTTTAATTTATTTCCTTGACAAAGGTTCATCTTGTTATTCCTGTAAGTCACATACTTCTCTTTACTTAAAGCATCAAAAAATGGAGTAAAACTTAGCATTAATGCCACACATTAAGAGGTGTATATTATATATTTTTTCTTTGATCATGTATACATTTATCACCCCATGTTCCTATCATGGTCCAAAGAAACCCAGGTTTGATACTAGGGTTTCTTTCTTACTTGGGTCTCTCACACGTTTATGTGCCCTATGTGTATCTGTATTGTAACTCTGACTGACTTGCAACCTCTCAAGGAGGAACAATGCCCCTGACTAAATGAGCTTGATTACACTTACTGAAATGCTGCTCTAAGTCATTATGGCAATGAAAAAGTTAAAGGGACAAACATCAGTCACCGGGTTTAACGTGAATTATTGTACACACATCTAATTAAGTAATGCTGGACAGAGAATTTAGAATTACAGGAATTTACGAAGTCAAAATTATTCCTATCAAAAGGATATCAATGATTTTACCACCCGATTTGTTGTGCTATATCTACTAAATCATAGGATGTGTGGATGGGCAAGCAAATTGACTTTTAACACATTTTACTCATCAGAAAGCACAAGGGCAAATGTCTCTTGTATTTGGGTCTCACTTGTTAAACTCAGTTGCAAGAACGCCCATGATCAGCTATTAGTCACTTTGCATTACATCCACAGCTGAATTTAGCACAATGAAAAGCCCCAGGCCAAAGAGCAGTCCTTGTGCACTGGATGATAAGAACAGAACAAGGACTAAGATGTGCTGAATAAACTGTTATACAATTGCTTTGATCATAAACAATAAGGTATTTGTTTTAGAAATGGATTTAAATAATCAGTTTAAAACATTTTCTTCAATCCAGGATGACATAAATAGCAAATCTTGATAGAGTTTTTTTAATAAAATCAATAAAAATTACATGAGAAATTTATGACAGTTTTGTTGTTCACATTATTAGTTGAAGCCTATATGATTTTGATGAGGTATACGTCATAAATCAGAACCAACACCATTCATCTGAAAGAAAAAAAGATGTCGAACCAAAAGCAATCAAGTAACTTTTTTTTCTAGACAAACTCTAGAAAAATGCTCTGCCTTCACAAAACGGGTTTCATTATGTAAATATCTCTCCTACAGCTCTTAAAGGATTCTATAACTTTAAATTAGTGGGACCTTCTTTCCCATGCATGCTCCCATGTCAGTGGCATCATAATATTAGCATTATCCCTGAAAGGATAATTATCCTGGTCTACTCTTTATTGTGTATGCTTTTAGGTTATTTTTCATTCAACACTATGCATGCTAACAGGCCTGTAGGAGAAAGCTGAGGTGAGAGAAGAGCTGCTGTCATGTAATTAATCTTTCAGCCATGCTGCAGTTATCGTTGTGACTGCCTGTGCCCCGGGTACATTCAAAAACAACAGGGGCGCAAGAAAGACAGTGATGAAAATAACAGCAGGAAATAAGAGGGAGGATTACTGGCAAGCAGATGGGCTTTCCCCCGCTGTTTTAAATGTTAATGAAATGATCAATGTCCTATAGGAGGCCATTGGGGGATCTGTAATGTGATACAATAGTAATTATAACCATTATAAATAACAGTTGCACTGGAAAGATTTAAAGAACGATTCATGCTTAATGGTTGGCATCTAGGTTTTTATTTCTTTGTTAAGCCTATTTATTCCCGCATTGTTGAAAACATTAAAGGCCTTCTGTTAAGAAGGTTTGTGCATCTTTAAGAGTCCTCTAGGACCAGATCTTCAAAGAAGGTGCAAAATGAATTCTATTTGCAATTCAGCAGACACTGAGTAAAAACCTATTTCGGGTGTTTGCCTTCATCAATATGCAGATGATATTTGAATGGACAAACAAACTCATGCAAACTCATGAATGGGTTTGAGGATATGCAAATGAGGACACAGGCAAGGCGATTTTCAAAATCAGACAGCTAATTATAATCACAGATTTTACATCTTTTTTAGTACATAGTAAATCCTGGTGTAAATATGTAGTGTCAAAGTACATTGACTCTTTAAGAGTTATTACAACAACAAATGGAGTAAGATATATACTATGTAGAGAGTTAATTTAACACTAAATCAGAGTGGGACCAAATGCACTCAGATTGATGTTAAATTTAACTCTGAAAGTGTTACTTTAACAGTCCAAAATACCTCTCAAAGTCAGATGAAAACTGACAAATAAAAATTTGTATATTTTGTTTGGTATTTATTGCATGTACACATATATGGACCGTTGCCAATAACAAGAGTCTGTCTGTAGCAGAACTGAGGACAATCTTTATACAATTCAACCAAAAACAAACACAAACGACTGAGTATTCTGGTAGTTTTTGAAGAAAAAAATAAAGGACAGAGGGAAAGTGCATATCTTACTTGTCGCAAATTTAGTTTTTTTTTATCCCTCATTTAAATAAAACACCTGAAACATATTCATCTTTGTGTTTTGCGCAGTTAAAGATTAAATTCATAAGCGCCTATCTTGTTTTGCAGTATATCCTTTCAAGCTGCTGTTGAGAGAAGCTGGTCGAGATAAATCCAGATTTTTAGTGTAAAATCTGCTCCTATATCAATCTGCAGGCAAAAATGTTTATGGTATCTTTATATCTGTTATATTTAACTTCAATTATTTGCCTAATTTTATTTTTTCTTTGCTTGTAGGTCAACTATTCAAAATGTTCGAAATAAAGATACCAATTTAATTAAAAAAACTATTTAATTACACTGTAAATATTATTTAGTCATTTCATTATTATCTTATTAACAATTATCATCATTACCTCCATCTCTTTGCCTTTGAAGCTCATCTTTTTTTGGAGCCTGGGAGGCTTTCCCTCCCTTTAGTCTGTCATATCTTTATTCATTCTCTAGATTGCCTCAGAAAAACAGGTTGCTCCGGTGAGGTCACAGGTGTTCACCATCAAACCTCGTTAGTGCGGAGCTTAAGAGGAGAATCCTGCTAAGCCGGCCTTACACTCTGCGATTTTTTGCCCTTTTCGCTGCGACTTTCCAGTCGTGCAAGAATTTTCAGATTGGCCCAACTTACAGTCTGATCGTCCATCGTGCATCATGTAGTGTACAGGGGGTAACAACGGGCCTCTCACGGCCACCTCCCAATAAGGAATCGTGAGGTCGGGAAAAATTCCCATGTTTGATTTTCAGTCGACCATCGTGGGCAAATCGCTCAGTGGGCATGCGCAAACAAGGACTCTTGATACGTCATCACCTGAGTATTAACATACTGTGGTAAAAATGTATACTCTCTGTAGGTCCTGACCTTATATATTAAGTAAGTTACTTACCTTTTGTGTTTCCTTTTAGAAACTCAGTTCCCTGGTTCCTGTTTCAGTTCATTTCCTGGACACCTCTATCATTGCATGCCTTCAAGTTACTAACTTACAGTATTACTGGCTGGCAGCTACCAGTCCCTCATCCAAGAATCCTCCCAGTGGCTGAACCTTGCTCACCCTAAATGTGCACATCGCCAATATTTGTACAGCTCTTTGAGTCTCTCTCCTGAACTCACCTTAGTTCTGGATCCTCTCCAGTTTCTACTTTTTCTATGTACTAAAAAAACATGGCAATATAATGCCTTTAATTTGGAATCTTCAGCTGGTTTCTTTGGTAAATTGCTGATGTTCTTTAAATTAGTCAGCTATAACAAATCCTTCTGAAGTGTGTTGATAAAGTCTATCTGTCACGCCCTGACAGCACCATTGCCATGGTTATTTGGACACATGGTGTGTGCCTTCTGGGTATTTATCCTCATTTGCATATGTATTTAGGTAGAGGTAAAGCATGCAATAACGTGCACACATGAATTTACACATCTAACATTTTGTGTCTGCTGCAGGTTAAGAAAGTTCTTGTGACTTTTAATTTGAAAGCTGCATACCCTTAACCCTGATCTGAACAAAAAATAAGTAGCTTCTTGCTTTCTTAATGTGTTTTAGTATTCATTGTTTTTTAGGAAAACTGTTAAGAAAAAAACCTTATTTCCTCCTTTTTCAAGACATGTGCTAATCTTTTATTAACTACAATACTGTTACATTAAAGAAAAAGCTCCACCAAGAAAATAATACTCGTAACCTTTTTTCTCACTTTAAACAACAACTCAGGAGGAAACATTTGCACAAATAAAGACATGAATAGAAAGAAGTAATTCACCTTACGGGGATGGTGTCAGCACTATTGTTCCTCAAAAGTGTTTGGTTTGGAGATGGATTGACCCTGCTAAGGTTCACCACCGTGTGTAGGAGGAGCAAGTAGGTTGAGTGCATCTGCACAGGGTAGTGCTATTAATGTCTGGTTTCCTGGCTTCTCTGCATCAACATGGAAATTAAAACTAATACTGACCTAAAATCAGATGCAGTTTACCAGTTTAAACTTAAGGAGGGCACCAAACTGAATGGTCTAGACACAAAAGGTGGATTTAAAAAAATATTCAGTAAACTTTCAAAAAAATGTGCACGACATGCAGAGAGTACTGTAAGAAATCTGTGTGTGCAGCTTATTAAAGTTTCATTTTGTGTGAGACTGATTTGCATGTTGTTTTTGTTTTGTTTTTTGCTTTATTTCATTGTAAATTTTTTTGTTTGGATATATCTATTGAAGCCATTTTTAGTCAGCTATACTTTTTCCAATGAAACTCTTTCATTCATTCATTCATTCATTCATTCATTCATTCATTCATTCATGCATTCATTCATTCATTTTACTCAGTCTCTTCATGCGCCAAGTGAGGTCTCTGGTTCTTAAGATAATTTTTCTGCTCTCTTTTGTGACCCCTAGCAGTTGTCAATGCTCTGTTGGAGTAATTTTTTTAAGGCTAGCACCTCCTCTTAAGTTTCTCAATTGTTTCATGTTTTTTTAAGTGTGGATATTAGCTCTCAGTGTTGTTTACTCATGAGTGATGCCAGTGCAGTGTGGAAATGAGGCAATAGAGGCCATTCCTCAGGTGTGTGAAAAACACATTATTGATAAGCTGCCACTGCATCTGTCTTAAGGGGTGACAAAGCAACCCACGGGACCCCAGCTATGCCAAACTATAATTATGCAGGGCCATGTTTTAAGCATGTTAAAAAAGCAGTTTGGGTGCTATCATGCTCCATCAGAGGTAGGAGGGTCACGCTCTGTTGACCATTTGAGTTCTGGTAGAATTTAAATGTTCGTATATGGTCTTAGTCTGATTAGAAGGGGGGCCTAAGGGGCGGCTTTTAGCTCTCTTTCTGTTATATGTTCTTAATGACCCATTAAATGAGAAAAACAAGAGGTTACAGAATAATGTAGTTAAGAAAACTAACCAAACTTAATATGTCAATGCTATGAAAGGTAAGAACTCTTGCTTGTATCCCTGCTAATATAAAGCACAAAGTGCAGAAAAAGCAGAAACATTGTGGTGTCTGCAGGGAGCGTTTATCCAGTAAGGAAAGGTGGAAATAATTTGAACTCCCTTCACACACTCTTTCTGGACAGATTTGTTCTGCATTTGGAAGGTTATTAGGAAGAGGTGTTCCACTCAAGTATATAAAGCCAACAAGAAAAAAACATGCATGCCTCTGCTTAGGTTTTTTAAATGTTTTTTTTTTTTCTCCCAGGGCGGTTTCAATGTTTTTTGTAAAACTCAAAAAGCATAATTAATCAATTAGAGATGTAAGTGGTTTGCTGTGCCTTTCTGGCTGGGATTAATAGGCTCACTGATGTGATGATGAGGCAGCAATTTCACCAGAGGCTCTAAAGCTGTGTGAGAGGCGGCCTTCAGGCAAAATTGCGATGAGACTGCATCCGGGTGGCAGTGTTTAAATTACCTTGTTAGACTGCCAGTCTGGGGTAATCATGTTCCACTGGCTGTACCTGATAAGCACCACCAGTATTTCCATTCAGGCTCTGTCATATCTCACAAGTGTCATTTCTGTGCATCATTTACCCGTCCTGTTCTTTCTCCCCTGAGACATTTTCATCCGAGAATCAGCAGACATAAAGACGAGTAACCCTGCTGAAAACAGAGACTGATGTTCAGCACCGAATATCAATCACACGTCTCCTTCATTCCAGCCACCCTTGTATCTGAATTACTGTCATCAGGAACCTATGGTAGGAAACATGCACAGAGAGCGCCACATTCCTTCACCTTTTTTGGCCACAAATGGCTGAAATCTAAAACAAAGTAGACTTAATATTTAAACCAGCAAAACCCTACAATAACTAACATTCACAAATAACTTATCAAATCAGATGTGTAATGTACATGAGTAAATACTTTTGCTGTAAAATACATACATAAGTTGTTACACTTAAAACTTAATGTAAATAAAACAGTTTCAATGTTTTTCTAAATCCAACAATACAAATCATGTCAACAATATTTATGTGACAGGGGAAAAAATAAAAGTTGTGTCAGAATTCAAATACCTAGGCCTCCTAATAGACTCTGAACTAACTTTTAAATCCCAGATCAAAAAAGGTGTGCATTAGAGTCAAATTCAATATTACAAATTTCCATTTGATAAGATCAAACTTGTCACTCCAGGCAGCTAAAATGTTCATGTCCAGTGTGGTTCTGTTCAACATAACCTACTACCTTACAAATAAAACAACACTAAAACCTTTAGAATCTCTTTACAAACCACAATAAAAAAATGGATAAAAAAAAAAAAAACATAAAAATATCACCATTGTACCATTTTACTAAAACACAAGCTTTTAAGCCTCGAAAATAATCCATGGTCTGTCATTTCCTCCACTCAGTCAGTTTGTAAAGATCAGGAACACACTGACAGTAACACTAGTGTCGGCTAGAGGAGACTGTTGTTCCTCTGCTTTTAGTCAAAGAGTATTTGCAGTCACAGCAGCTCAGGAATGGAACTCTGTCCCTCAGAACATCAGAGAACTTACAACATACACTCTTTTCAAAAAGCATCTCAAAAACTGGCTCATAAGTCATGTCAGCATTATTTGAATGTCTATCAATAACAAACCATGCTGCCACTTGTGTCTCTGCATTGTGTATGCATACATGTATGTGACAGAGGTCCCCCAGCTGTTATTCACCAAAACTGCATCCTCTTCTCTGGTCATCATGTCAAGATGAAATATGGACACCGGTTCCCAATGTCCAAAAACCATGATCATGGCATATGGCACAACATGTTCGAGTAATCAGTAATCAGTGATCATTTCATAAAGAATGAGAAGTTACCAACAAAATGCTTTATCTCTAGGAGAATAAAATTGATTTTGCTAATTGTATCTCATTAAATATTTAGTCCAGACAATATTTAATAGGTAGTATTTTGAAAGTTCTTCATTATGCACTTCACAAAAACAGACCACCTTAAGGTGCTAGTGCCATGTTGTAAATATAAAAACTAAGTCCTATGCATGTGGCAGTGTATTATTTTCTCTTTGTTTGCCATATCACTTGCCAGACAGAAATTTTCAGCTTTATTTGAACAAATTGCTGTCCAGATTTACTCTTTGCTAAAAACAGTGGAAAAAGATTAAACATACTAGTAGGACCCATAACTCCCCCCTTTACCTTATGTGGCAGAAAATATAATAAAATTCTGTTGAGGGATTTGAAACCAAAGAGTGACAAAGCAGAGAACGGAAGGCAAGTAAGAAGTACTTTTGCTCCAGAGTGATTTAATGGGTGAAGGCATGGAGGTTTTAAAGAGCAGGAGTAGGTAAGTTCATGCAGGCTGGAGACCATTTAGATATAAAGGCAGAGGGCAGGCAGGTAAAAGTGGAAAGTATAAGCAGAGGTAAAAGCCTAATATTATCACAACTGAACAAACTGATTCTCTGCGGTGCACTAAATTAATTTACATAACCCACTAACATTAACATTATCATACAGCATCATATTGCCATCTAATCATTACTAATTTGATCTTGTGTGAGGGGTACAGTGGGGTATAATCAGGTTGTGGTGAAGAAAAAAGGAACAAGAGAACTATCCATTACTTTTAGCCTCCTCTGAATCTCGACAAGTTGAGTAATTTTTTTTGGACCGAATGCTTGGATAAAAAAAAACATCTATCCTGTCCAAGATTTTGGTTAAAGAAATAACCAAGCATTTTTTTCCCCTGTATTCCAGGATAAATTATAAACTCAACTTTCCAATAATTTGTTGTATAAACTCTGTACTTTATTGACCTGTTCACTTTTGTTTTATTTTTCAGCCAGGAGTTTTTTCAGAGAGTATTACTGGGAATTTTGTTCCTTAGAACTTGATTTGTGATGTTAGACAATGATGATGGGTTAGAAAGCATAGCTAACTGGAATAGAGGAACCTATTTGAACGACTGCAGCCCCACACTCATCCAGTGGCGGCTGGTGTAGTTTTCTCCAGGGGGGACTATGAATTCAAAATAGACGTATACCAAAATATATCAAACATATACTAAATTATCACACCAGTATATTTATATGAATCCAATAACGAAATACAATATTATAAAAGCAATTTATAAACACAAAAAAGGTTTACTCTTTGTATGTAAATCTTGCCCTTTTGTGGCTTTTTTGCAAGGTCCAATATGGTGTCACAAACCTAAAATAAATAATGTAATGTATTCATCTTCCATATCTAAAATGTAAAAATATATTAATATATTTCGAAATATTTTAATTTTATGATATCTTAATCAAGGTCATTGGGTCGGTGGGGCGCCCCCTAGCACTCTCTTTTGATCAGCCGCCACTGCAATCCCTTCAGCAAGAAAATGATAGACAGTACTTCTTTACAATCCCACACACACATCCACATCCTAAAACTATTTTAAAAGGTTCCATGGTCTGTTAATATACATGAATTAACAGCAAATTAAACAGATACTGCAAGCACAAACAAGAGACAAAAAGACAAGCAAATAAAAAGTTTGGAAATTGCTGCAGAGGTAAAATGATGCAATCACGGAAAATAGGGAAATGCAAAGTCAAAACCAATTCCAAATACAAGACCTGTTGCAAACACATATATGGTTCTACCACACTCAGGCTTGGATTGGTAATTTGTGATCCCGGGCCTGCTGGGCCAGTCCTAATTTCAGCGTGCAAGAGCCAGCCCTCCTTAAATCATACCTTCCTGTGTAAGTTAATAACTCAAGGAGCTCAAGAATTAATACAATGTTAACCAACTGAATGATGCATGCAGTATATATCCCTTCCTTTTCATGCACATCCTTGTGACGGTTGGTATATGGTGTAATTTCCGGGTTGGCCGATGTAGATGGAAAACGCCAGGGCCGAAAAATTGTTCCCAGTCCACACACTAAAGCGAACTAAAAGGTAGGAAAAGCTGCAAACTAGCACCTATAACTGGTGTCCACTAAGTGGAGACAATCAACTCATACCCATGTGTTCTGTGTGTTAGTCTAAGTTTTGTGTATGCTTTTCTCATAGCATTTGCACCCATTTGCCACTGTACATATGGACCAGTGTGCTGCAACACTGAAAAGAACTGAGGAGCATTCTAGGGTCAGGATCTTGCTCGGGGAACCAGGATGACACTTTGAGTTTTGAACCACTGATCTTGTGGCCTCTACTGGACGCAGACACGCTGATCTCTAACCCATATACCACCACTCCCTGCATGAAAAACTGACATAATGCAGTCAGGCATATTCTGCTCTCTTGGAAACTACCAACCCAGACAGAGAGCAATGATTCACTCCAGTAAACATCCCTGCATCTGATGCTTTGCATCACACTTGGTGATGTAAGGCTTGGGCACAGCTGTCTGTCTATGGAAACCTGTTCCACATTTCTCTAAAGTTTATACTGTTGTTGGGCTATTCTGGGGATCAGATAGATTGCTTTTTGATAGCACTGCTAACAGTTGGCTATTGCATATTTACAAGGGAGATAATTTCATGACCGGACTCATGGCCTTCCTATCAACGTCACCTGGAATTCAGTGAGCTCCTGAGAGCAACCAAATCTTTTAAAAGTTTGTATGGATCAAGTTTGTTTGCCAGTTGCTAGAACCTACACCTGTAGCTTATTAATTTATTATAAGACCTGAACTCAAAGATTAGGTTAGGTGAGTAAAGACATTTGGCAGAATAGTGTGCATATTTTAAACATTAGATGTATGATGCTCATATCAGGGTAAGATGTTGGAAAAATACTAAAATTGTGCTAAAATAAAATTAAAGTTGATAAGTTATTACTGATTCTGTTTCAACTGCTCCGTGAAAACAAGTGTGACTCACTAAAATACAAAATAAGGCACCTTTCATAACAGGCTTATGGGACAGGTTAATAGACCAACTGACCTGTTGACCTGCCCTATTTCAGTAGGAAAACTATTCGGTCCTCCCCCAATGGCACCCGGCTCCACTAATAACCAACATCCGCCTTCTTTAAGGTTGTTCTTTATCAGGGGTCCAAGGTGTGTGGAAAACAATATCCCTCTAACCCCGCTCTTCCGCTTTCTAATAGAGAAGGTACATTAGGTTCCTAATGACAAGCTTACGGACATCAGCAGCAAGTTGCTCCAACAGGCACCTAAAAGAACATCGAGCTATAAAGCCAGGTGTTATTTTTTATTATTATAGATATGCATTTAGGGTGAATCTGTTGTTTATTTTAAATCAAATCAAATTGGGCACAGGACTAAAATATAGGAGCTAAGGAAATGAAAGCAATTGTTTTATAATGCAAGAACCAAACCATATTTGACTGTTCTTGCACGTTAATAGATACATGGCAATTCACAAGCGCATTTATGCAAAACATAAATCATATTTAGAGGCAGTCAAAGACTGGGGAAAGGGATTTTATTTTAGAAATCTATTAGGGCTAAATATCCAACAAATTTACCATAAATGAGGCTTAAATGAAGGAAGCATTGCTGTGTGTGCTTTCATGTAACTCAGCATGTCCCTCATCATGGTTTTTGGGAAGCTAGAGAAAAGTTATAATAATAAGAGCAATTCCAATTAAAATCACCCAGATCTCTGTTGGAAATGTTGCAGAACTTTGTTAGAGAGGCGACAAACAGCTTTAAAGTCTAAAATTTTGGAAGGGGAAATAAAAGATAAAGTAAAAATGTTTCTCTAGGTTTTTTGTGAGTTTAATTAGCATGAATATTGATGGTGACTGACAGCAATACGTAGGCTAAAACCGTTATCTATATGTGTTGGATTAAAATATTTTGGATAAAGGAATTTCTTTTATTCTGGGCCAACACTCCATAAATCACACATACTTTGAAATACTGAGAAATCTTTCAAATCTATGAGGGGCTACAATATCTATCTAATATATCTTTACAATAATTACTATTTTCTTTTGAAATGAAATACCAAAATAAACCTGTATTTACCCTGCAGAGGTTCTTGACATTGGCTTGCTGCTCACTGCAGATCCATCATTTTAAATTAACACCCTTTGATATGTCTGTCTGTCTGTCTGTCTGTCTGTCTGTCTGTCTGTCTGTCCGTCTGTCTGTCCGTCTGTCTGTTTGAGTACTGGGTCCTCTGTGTTGAGCCTAGAAGGAAGCATGTTGTACTCTTTTTTTGTTGTTTTTGGGGCCTGGGGTATCTCTTTAATCAATCCTTTCTTAGCTTTCCCATATTTTAGATAAGTAAAAACAATGAATTGCACAGATGAAAAATTAAAAAAAAAATTATATACAGACCAGCTTGTACCTCCCGAACCATTCAAGGCTGAACCCTCCCATATGGCAGCTGCTTTGTGTTCCTCATACGACCCTGAGGAAGAAAAAAAACAGGCATAGTTTAAGGAATGGATGAAAATATTTTTTTTTAAGATTGAACACCTGTCAAGGTTCTGTTCTGACTAAGGTTATTTTCACACTGCATGCCAGGGCAAGACAAAAAAAAAAAAAAAAACTGCTGTCTGAAAACCAGGAGCACCATCTGTCTAAAAATCTATAGGACCGTTTGGAAAGCGGTTCGTGCCCAGGGTCAAAATGTTGTCTTCAAAGAAAAGAAAACTTTGATTGTTATCAAGACAGGGATAGATGTTCCAATAAAATAAATGTTAGTCTACTTTTATGTCCATGTCAAATTCACTATGCGTACATATTTTATCAGCCATGAGAAACAAGAAAGTCCTAACATTTTGTGGAGGTGGTGAAAATAAGTATCATTTTGGAGGAAAGAACCACAGTGACCGCACCATCGCCACAGGAGCAGAGGGCTGCCAGAGTACACAGAGTTAAGAGCTGAAGCCTGTGCTGTTCATAAAGAAACCAGACACAGGAACCAAGATAGAAGCCTCAAACACTCCAGCGAGGAGATTAATGATTAAGGAAAGAGCTCCAAGTTCAACAGCCGTTTATTTGAAAATACATCCTGTATTAGTAGCGATTAAGTGAGAGGATTAAAAGTCATTTGGTCAAGTGCACAATCTTTCCTCTGCTGCGCTGGAGTCCTCACAGAAACTGGATGCCTCAGTGAGACATCTGTAAGCCATTTATGTATAAAAACATGTAGCAGCAAAGCTGTGTGGTCCTGTTATCATAATTTTACACTTTTACACGATTAAATAGCAGCTGTTATAATTTTTTACCTCCATAGATTTAAAGAAACTACTGGAAACACATGAATAATAACTTCATCTTAGATCAGCCATTTATTTATCAGGCTTCTCTGTCGTCATGTTTCCTTTTATGAAAGGGGTTAATGTCACTAATTTACCGCTTCACTGTATTAGGTAGTAAGCAGATTCATTACTTTTCCCCATTATCAGCTTCTGTTTGTCCAGAGCTGTTTTAAATACTGTAATGAATTTTAACCACAGAGGCAGAGACATGATTTTGGCTCATTTCTAATAGGCTGAATGGACCAAAATGAAAGCAAAGGCTAAATTGCTCTGACAGGAATTTACTTTAAAAAAATCAGCCTTGAACATGTGGACATAACATAAAAAATCTCTATTATTGCAGCTGTTGTTACTGTACATGTGCGACATTTTAATAGACCAGAGTGCTGCAAAATAGAGAAATAAACCTCTATAAGAAATGTATACATGAAATAAAATTGTATCTGAAAAACAAGAAAAACAAACCATATAAAGCATTTTATGGTAAATAAAATCTGTTGTTGTTCAACACTTAGTTTCATCATTATCATTAACAGATGTAGCAGGAGGCAACAGGCTTTTGCTTTTGTTTTTTCCTGACCATAAATTCTGCTGCTGGAGCGTAGGCTATAATTTTCTCAGTGGAGGCAAAGAGATTCATGCAGCTTAACAATCAGTCCCAAAGAGATCACGGATCTTTGGCAATTAAAGAAGGACACACAATTGAAGACATTTTGTTGTAATTTGGACCTATTCTGCTTTAAATTTAGTGGCAGGATAGGTGCCATGTTTGGATTCTATTCAAAAGCTGCAATGTGTCTGAGTTTTGCTGCACTCGCCAGCCTCTGGAATAAAAAGGTTATTCAAACCTGATGTTCTGGTCTGCCTGTCAAGACTCATTATCACCCTTATATAAGACTTTTATGACGTTGTCTCTCTTGGCTTTACCGCCTGTTTATGTAAAGATCAGAGCTCTGGCTGGCTTTAGATGGACACAGCAGACCCGAGCAGAGAAGTAGAAGGCATGTAGGCTTCCATTCACAGTCAGACCTCAAGAGAAAAAAAAATCTTTGGCTCCCACTCTCCATCCCACAAACTTTTCCATAATGTAAAATCATCGTTCATTCTTTCAGCCCTGTCATCGCGCCAAACCGAGGACATCAACGCTGTTACCACACAGTGAAGGGCAGGCAGCTACATCCACAGTTAACAAAAATCCTGGGATTAAAAGTTCTGGTTAACTTTCTTTGGGGATATTATTTCAAAGATATATAGCTTCTTTGTTGCACTATACTAGTGTCAAGAGGGTCATTTAAATCAAATGGTAAAAGTGGTTTTGTAGCACTAAAAGTTTAGCACCTCTTTTTTAGGGCTAGCCCTGGGTGGCATAGGTGATGATATGATTAGTTCCTCTTAAAGAAATAGAAATTCCACAGACAATAAAAGTGGGTTAATGTGAAGAGTTCCTGAAAGAAACCCTGCAGGTTCTTCCCAATGAGTGATGTTTAAATCTCTTACTTTAAGAATAAAATAGATTTATTTTCCATTATTCCTATTAAGTGTATTTTTTTATTTGTATCACCGCAGAACAGAAAATGAAGCAGGGAATTCTAAAGCTACTCAGGCTACCAGCTTTTATTTCTTTAGGATCATCCACTGTGTGCCAATAAAACTCAAACAGAAAAGTACGGAAAAGTGGGAAAAGACGTTACTTTATATTTAAATTTACTGCAATTGCCATGTAAGTGGCTCCATCTTAAAATTATATCTTTAATTTAATGTGTTACTTATATATTATAATATTGAAAATTTAATTTACTTGTGGCTACAAGGTGGCACAGTCTTTAGCACCCTTTCCTTGTAGCAAGAAGGTTCTGGGTTCAATTCCTGGTGCAGTGTCTTTTTGCATGTAGTTCATGTTCTCCTTGTGCATTCATGGGTTTTCTCCGGGTACTCCAGCTTCCTCCCACAGTCCAAAAACATATCTAGATTCTCCTACCATGTGCATGCTTCTATGTCTCGGTGTAAAATTTACTAGCAAAATAAAAGTGCATGTTTGGTTAGTAAGAGAAATTTAGTAGAAAAAAATAGCTTGAGTGTGTTTGTTAAATTAACCTTTTTTAGTTAATAAAATCAACTTAATTTTTATTTTTTTTTTAAATGTACAAAGATATGTTGGAAAAAGTTACCAAGCTTTTTCTAAGCAAATGATACTCCAAATGTTCTGCAGTGTTTGTCATAATTTTGATGATCACAAAGCAGGGACAGACTCATCACTGAGAGGGCTTTTTAAGCATTTTATGGAATCATTGTCTCTGTCTGGAAGTGAACAGAAGCAAATTATCTTCTGTAAAATATTCAAGTTATTCCAACACGAAATACACATTCCACAATTTCTAATCCAAAATTTCATAAATTTGCTGGTAGCATTGTGCTTAACTCTAAATACAAAAAAGCAAACAATTTTTTTGTGTGTGCAATTATTCCAGGTCAGAACTTACTCAACATTATTTCTATAGCCTTGAATTCAGAATAATGCCATTGAACATTAGAATATAATTTAAATGCTATGAGTTGATGGCTTTACAGGTCTGCATATTAATTGAATCTGTTTACGTATGCATGTGCTTCTCAACCAACTTTTATATTTGCCTGACAACGTGATCCCAAACGGTCACATATAACAGGGTTTCTGTCTAAAGAACCTTATAAAAATTTTGATTCTGCAATAGAAAAAAAGTATTTCCATAATGTCAGGGAAATCTGTTCTTCTTCTCCCTTTTTTGTTGTTATTGGAAAATACCACCAGAACTGCTTCAATGTTTTTTTTTTTTTGCCTAAATTCCACCCTGTAAAACATACTTTCTTCAGACAACTTTCTCTTTTAAAATGGTCATAATGAGCACAAACACAGATCTGAAATTTCACCAGCAAGAAATGATTTCACCAAATCCTTTCAAAATACACCTTCATCCTAATAACATCAACTGGCCTCAGCTTGTCGGGGTCAAAAACGAGCCTTTTCTGTCTGATCATTGGGTGCTACTGTGGTGTGGAGGTAGAGGGCATGACCCATAAACCAATTGTCACAGGTTCAACTGCTGGCCTTGATAAGCTTTAATAAATGTCTATCGCCTCTCTTGTCACCCTTTTTTCTGTCTGTATACTTAAAAAAAATAAAAAAATAAGGCCCCTATATCCTTACGAATCCCTGTTTTTTTATTTATGGGTCTTTAAGTTAATTCTTTGAATTCGAAGACCTTTTAAATGCAACTCTGTTTCCACACCAGACTCAAATGTCTATATGATCTTTATTATGAAACCAAATTCTCCAAAATCCTGCTAATAACCTTGTGTTGATGCAAAGACACATTAAAAAGGACCAGAACATCAGGCCATGAGAACTGGAATTAAACAACCTTGCTCTATAGGAGCTTGTTGTGCAAAGACTTTCCCATCAGCTGAGCTGAGAAACCATATCTTGGAAGCTGCATTAACCAAAGTTTTCATTAGCTCAGTGAGAGTGCAATCAGCCCAATACTGGATAACAAAGTAGCCACATTTTTTTATGCTCTGTTGGGGCTGAGGCAAGGAACTTTTGGTGTAAATAAAAATTCTGTTTTCTGCCTTGAATAGCAGGAAATGAAAAAAAAAAGCAGTGTGGCATTTCTGTGTTCTTCCACTGCACGTATGGGTTTCCTCTGGATACTTTGGTATCATCCAACAGTCCAAAACTTTCAGGCTAGACTGTAACCTCTCCTTGGGTGAGTGTAAAGTCCCTGTGATCAGGTTCCCCACCAACTGCTTAAAATAAGCAGCAGCTGCCTGTGTCCCTATAGAGATAATCTAGCTAAATCTTTAATTTAAAAACATGTAAACATAAACCACACACATCTTGTGAGAATAGGAATGGTCTCATTTTACTTTTTTTTTTATAAACTGTCATTAAGTCTGCTATTTGTGCTTAGGAAAACAACAATAAAACAACATTGTTTGATGTTACTGTTTACACTAAAATACATTATCAAAACGTTTTGATTTATGGTGAGTCCTTTGATCTTTCTGTCAATTTACTTCTGTTTAGATCAGTTTTTAAAAAATGAATTGAAAATTAAGAAATGAAGTGAAATATTAAGCTAAATGGGAAATTAAACTTTGTTGTAGTTCATATGGAAGGAGTTCCTCTAAAACATTGTTTTAGATGCTGGAAATCTCACATTATGATAAAGAATGGAACCCAAAATGTTATGGTTTTGGTTATGTTGTCCTTTACTTTGCTCCATGTTTCCTAGTTTTATTGGTTTAATTCCTATTTTGTTGTAGTTTTTAGATTTATGCTAGTTCTCAGGTTTTTCTGTTGTTTTCCTCTGTTGCCCTCTTGTGTGTGGTCCTTTCCCCTTGGCTCCCTCATTGTCTCCTCACACCTGCTCCTTGTCAGCTCGTTAGCCCTGCCATTGTCTCAGTCAGCTGCATTTCCTCCCTTCTGCAGTCACTCCTGGTTGGTTCCTTGTTGTTGCTGGTCCTGTCGTCACTGTTCTCTGCTCACCTCGTCTCTCCATGGCTCCTTGTGCGTGTTTTCCCCTGATGTCTCCATGGTTCTGGTCTGTGTTACAATTTGTTTTTTTGGATTCCTGTCTTTGTTAACTGCTTTAATCATTAAAACTACAAGAACCCACCTCAGCCTCTCTGCCTCTGCATTTGGGTCCTCCAAACCAGTGTTTTTCAATCCTGGTCCTCGAGGCACCCTGCTCTGCATCGTATGGATGTTTCTGAGGTTCAGCACACCTGATTCAGATGATTGCAGTTCAGCAAAGCCTGATAATCTGCTATCAATTGATAACAGGTGTGTGAAAGCTAGGAAACATTTAAAACATGCAGGGCAGGGTGCCTCGAGGACCAGGAGTGAAAAACACTGCTCTAAACCACAACCAAGAAGTGACACAAAATCTGTTAAAGTAATTAACATCTCAATTCCAGTCTTTGTTTTAGAGCTTCAGGGTAGAGATTTGGAATTATTTCCTTTTCTTTGCAAAGCTTCTAAATAAAAAAGTAATAGTAAAACAAAAGGTTGAAAATCCCTGTCTATAAATAATTATTATCCTGAATTAAATCAAATTTTATATATAGAGAGGACCTTTTATTAATCCAAGTATAACACTTCTTTGTAGAGAATAAAAAGCATTAGTGTCAGGTTGTGTGGAGTTTTGAAGAGGACCCAAATGCAGAGAAGGAAGCTGAGTTGGTTTCTTGCAGATTTAATGACCCAAATGGGGGTAACAAAAGCAAAATTCCACAAAAATACAGAAGAAAAAAAATCCAGGAGACATCAGGGAAAACACACATGAGGAACCAGCAAAAAATAACTGAAGAGGAGGAGTATAAATGGGAGACTGAACATAGACATAGACATGTTTTTCAGCACAGCGGTCAGTCTGTGGGGAGAGGAGTATCTTATAAAGAGGAAATAACTCAATGAGAATGCGTAGACTAAAATAAAGCCGAGCTAGATCTAGATGTTCTCTACTTATAGTGCATTATGTGTCATTACCGACCTGAAGCAAGCTCTTTCCGAAAGCTCCATTAGAAGTACATATAACTGCATTATTAGATGACTATTTTCACACATTTAAAAAGGTTATGTAAGTCGTACATTATCAATAACTGACTTAAACTGCAAGTTTGATCAGAAGTTTATATTAAAGCTAATTTATAGGTAATTTTATGCTTAAGTTTTTGTTCTTTACAATTAACAATCTTTCCTTAGACACAAAATCTCTATGAGGTCTATTTTTGCAAAAAGCATCAAACATGGAGGTAATGACTTTACAGTCTATACTACTATAGGTGTAACAGAGAAGAGTGTACATGAAGAAAAATCAGTTGTTTTTTTTCAGTGCTGAGCATGATGGATTGCACATCCTTCTACAAGCGAAAACCTAGTAAAATAATACCTGAAACATTATTAAATGACCTGTAGCCACAAACCCACATCCAGCTGCAGAACTGGGACACAACTCTTCTCGCTCCATTTTGAATATCTGGACATGCTCCTACCTTGGAGCACTTCAGTCTATACCAGTTAACCCAGCCAGGTCATGATTTGAGCTTAAACAAAAGAAGACAGGACAGGAGGTCTTCAAGTGTCCAACCAAAACTGCCCGGTGAAGGAATTATAAACACAGCTGCGTATTATTTTTCTGTATAACAGTGGCCCCCAGAGGGCAAAGAGGGGCCCTGTCTGAAAAGGTAGGCATAATTTATCACTGAATATTATTTCAAGAGAATCTTTCCATTTTAGTGTATTAATATGTCCCATGGGTCCCATTTATAACTGTTCCATTTGTGGTTAAAGGCCTAAGTGAATATAAATAATTCATCTGCCTTTGTAAAGGAGGAAGAATGTACATCACCTTCAATTATATCCTGTCTCCAACAGAGAATGCATTTGAATATTAATTGTTATACGTCAGTTTAATTTTGCACTAAAGCTGAGAAACGTCTAGCACATCTTGGCTGGCATATCCACTTTTTTTTTATTTGACCCTTGGATGAGATCTCTTTGTCAGAACAAGCTGTCCAACAAGGAAAATCTGTGACAGCTAAAGTAACCAAAGCATGTCAAGCGATTCTGAAGTTTGAGGCTCTCACCAAACTGTTGCTTAAGCTTCTGGAAAACAAAAAAATTATTACTCTAGAATCAGGGGAAAATCAAAACATTATTAGTCAGAATTGTGAGGGTAAAATTTGACTTTTTTTGTTTTGTTTTGCTTTGTTTGGGGTTTTTTAAACACAGAGAGTGACATTTACTGTCTAAACGCCTCCAGCACTAGCTTGCCATTTCTGTTAAACAGTAAAACATGTTGTTGGAGGGATGCAGAACCACAGAGCTGAGTCACTTACCCCAGAGCCAATAAATAAAACATACATGTCAGAGTGATGACACTGATTCAATTAATCCCAATTAAAACAGAGAACGAAATATAGCTGCAGTCATACGCTCATGCATGTATAATACAAATAAAGTCAAATAAAAACGGAGACAGTTTCTCGGTTTATGTTAGGAAAGTTGTTCGTCATACTCTTCAGGTACGATGGAAATATTTTGCACTTGTTTAGATAAAGTACTTTTACATTTGCAATATTAAAGATGTTCACACATTGCAGTTAAAAAATTTGCCCACTGTGCAAATTACTTATTTTCTTTTTTCTCTCTTAGATATTTTACATGTCAAAACACATTTTATTATTTGATAACAAAAATGGAATAAATACAAAAATTGAGTTTGTAAGATTTGTAAGATTGTAATTCATGGGAAATGGGTTGGTGTGGTGTATCTGTTGTGAAAATAAAGCAATTTAATGAATAGATGGCATATCTGAATTGCAATGTGTTGGTGGCATTGTGATGGTCTAGACCTGCTTTCTGCTTTAACAGGAACCATGAATTCTGGTCTCTGCTAGAAAATCCTGAAGGAGAATGTGCAATCAACAGTGTGGGATCTTTATATTTCATCACATTAACTTTGTTTGATTCTATTTTTTCTTTTTTTTTTCTGTTGACCTGATGTATCTAATCGTGACAAGAGTGAATTTATACAGCACTGGACGTTTGTTTAAAAGTCACAGCAAAACTAGTGAAATTGTTATTAAGCATAATTGTGCATGTAAAATTAAAATAACTCCTAATTGCATACATCAAAAGACTTTAATATATAGTCCATTACTGTTTCAGAGAATAATGAACAGTGCAAGACAAGAGAAGATGCTTTTTAAGTCGGGTAAATGTCTGCTGTGACTAACAAGGCTGATAAAAAGCCCAAAGTGTATCTATCCAACAAGTTCAGAGAAGGTGGTTGCAATATATCTGAGCTTTAAAAAAGACCTTCTGCCAAAAGCGTCATCATAAAGGCATGCCAGGCATTTTATTTTTTTACCACACCATCACAGATGTAAATTCTAGGAGTTGGCTTTACTCTGCTGGCTGTGAATTTCTTTAACTGTTCTTTAGAATTTTACCAGGTTGATGGTAACTGTACGTAAAAAAAGGAAGCATATATATTTTAAAGAATTGCATAAATTATGTGATGAAACGTATTCCTGTTTTACTGAGGATCAAACAAATTTTTATTTTTTTTCTTGTGATATACTGCTCAAAAAATAAAGGGAATGCTAAAATAACACATCCTGTCTTACTCCCATTAACTTTTGGGCTCTGTCGCAGTGTGCCTCAAGCTCCCTTCGTTTCCAGATGCCGTGAACTTGGCGTGTTTTTTTTTTTTTTTTTTTTATTAACAATCTCAAGTCTGCCCTACCTGTCTCCTTAGTGTGTTATGCGTCTGGGTCAGAAAACAAGTGACCATAACAAATGTTTAGTATAAGGAAAATTGGAAAATTGCCACAAGGGGCGATAAAAGTTACAGTGTGGCCAAAAGTTACGGTGTGGCCAAAGGTTACAGTGCTCCAGTGTTCCAGCTGCATAAAGACATTTATAAATCTTTATCATTCTCATGAGCAGCCTTAAGCAGCCACAACAAAAATACATGTTTTGTCATTACACCAGCATTAAAATAATGTGTCCTTTAATACAGTTAGTGGCTATAGGACTATATTTTCACAATCCTGAACACATTTTATAATTATGTGTACATAGATACAGCTATTTGTTTTCCTAAATAAGTTAAATTATTTTGAGGGGATTTAAATGTAAAGTTTAAGTTCTGATCATTTTCCTTTTTCTTCGAAATATTACAATAAAAATTACATTGAAAATTGTAAATTATACTCTCCAGGGCATCTTTGTAGCAGCTTAGCCAGCGTAGGTACTGAGAAGGGGTCTGTGGTCCCCACCTGCAGAATCACTCTTTTAACGAGTGTGTCTTGTTAATTGCTAATAATTTCCACCTGTTGTCTATTCCATTTGTACAGCAGCATGTGAAATTGATTGTCCTTCACTGTTGGTTCCTAAATAGACATTTTGATTTCACAGAAGTTTCATTTAATTGAACTTATATTGTGTTTTTTTACATGTTATTTGTTTTGTCAATTTCAATTAATTAACTGGCAGCAGAATTTTTTTTTTTTTTCTGGCTTTAACAGAAGGGTACGTAAACCTTAAAGTAAAAATGTATATAAAACAGAGCTGGTAAAATGTATTAGTTATTTAATGAAATGTCCAATACGGCCTCAGCATTCCTGTCTATGAATAGTGTGAACTTTCAACATGAACTGTGTACACCACTAAACAGCAGATGAAAGCTTTTCCTGTATTACAGTCCCCCGTATTCCACTTTGGAGTTCATTAATCTTGTTTTGACAACATGGAGTGGTTGGCACAGATCTATGATGAAGCCACCATGTGCAGACTGGTAAACAAAGGGCCTTAAAACACAAAAAGTTTAGGAATCTTTTACAGAGGGTGCCTTATTTGAATCAGTCGTTGGCCTGAAAGAAAAAAAGGAATGTGAGATAATCAGTGGCCAAGACAGCTGCTTGGCCTGTTTTTAAAACAACTAAACCTGCAAAAATAAAGTACATACATTAATATAACATTTATTTTATACAATAAAGACCTTGATATGCAGGAAATAACATATACAGTATGCATAAGAGTCTATCAACAATTATGATGTAAACAAACTAGCTAATCAGAATAAATCTGAGTTTTCATTTTATCATAAAATGTCATGAATGAAATTCCTATCTGGCTGTACATTCTTAATACCAATGAAAAATTAGAAGAAAGAATACACATAGGAAATACTGAGAAAAGAAAAAATCATATGGTATAGGCTCACCACCAATATACAAACATGCAAAAATAAAATTAAAAAAGGTTTGTAAAAATGTGCTAAACCATCTGCATGAAATGAGCAAAGAAGGATTTGCACAAATAAAATAGTAGTAATAGTATCAGTAGCGATTAAATGCTGCACATTATTACAGAAGACAGTTTAGATGCCTGATAGTTTAGTTCCTTAATTTCTTTAAAGAAGCTGCAGGAAATCTCAACAGTATAGTTAATCCCAAAATGATTCATTGGTGGTGAATCTTAAATATCCGATATCCAACTTCTAACTAACTTCACCGCGGTCATAATTTACGTTTTTTTTTTTTTAAAAACTCTCAGAAGATTTTTGTATTACAAAAAATAAAGATTTTGCTATTTTTATGTTTCAACGCAACGGTAAAGAATTCAATAGTATTTAGTATTTGTTCATGTCTTTCCCACTGCGGGACGCCATTTCTCCTTTCTGAATGAGTTCGCAAAGTATTCTAGCAAGCCACTTCGTTCCCAAGTCAGTTCCTGACCTTACTTGGTCTGAAGGGACCATTTTAAGGGTTGGAGGGCACTTCCCCCTAGTTCTTATGACTATTGGGACACACTACCCTTAAAAATGAACGTGCAAAACAGAGTGCTAGGGCCCAAACCGATTGCAAGTGAGGGAAATGGGACTGGACCTTAAGGTTTATTTCATTCAGTTGATAATTCTGTTTTTCTGAAACACAATAAAAAAGTTTCAAAAATACATAGTATGCCAAATATCATTCAAACGTCTTTCTGTGACTAATAGTAAAAGCCTGAAATAATTCATTTTTGCTGCAGTTTGTCTTCTTTTCTCAGTTTGCTTTTTGATGATTTTCAGTCTTCAAGGATGAACGGTCTCCTTGCCATCACCCTAATCTTTAATTCCCTCCTCAGGTTCTAAGTCGGATTCAAACCAGGACTCTAACTGGTCCAACTAAAAGTGTTAATATTACTTTAAGTCAGAACATATGTTTGTTCAGTAAAAAGACTATAAACCTAGATTTAAAAATCTCACCCTTTTTTTTTTTTTATTTACTGTACCCGTCTCATTGAGCCCCCAGACCAGTTTTCACATCCACTCTATGACAGGAAATGAAAAACATTATGGAGAACAAACATAAATACTGTGGAAAGTATTCATTAAATATACTTACTTTAAATTCATTTAATTGCTGTTGGAAATTTTTAAATACAGTTTTAGTCAACTAAATTATTAGTAGTAGTCAAGTAACATTTCTGCTTTTTCACTAGACATTTTTCTCATTTGATTGATCATAAAGCAATTTTACCATTTAATGGCAAGTTATAAATTTGTTTCTTTTGTTAAAAAACAGTCAATCAAACATAAATGAAGCTGAGACAAGAATGAAAGTCTCACAATGTAGCTTTTTGCAAGAGAACTGTTCATAATTATTGGTTATTATTCATAAAGCAGGATGATCTCTATTTTAGCATGTACCTTTGTGAAGCTTCCTAAGTGGCAGTTTCACATTGTTCTTTATTCTAAGAAATAAAAGATTTGAAAGGTCGGAAACAGCGCGGTGGATATGTTGCTTTTATAGTAAATGGAAATTGCTCTATTAGACTGCGATTCAAAGTGTAAACGATTATCATTGACTATTTCTGTTGCGTAAAAAGGCTTTTAATGCGATAAGAAAATGGTGCAGTTATCTCTCCAGGTCTCCAGGGGTCCTATTTAAGCCTCCTATACAACCAGTTCAAGAACATAAACTGTAAGATACAACATTTGGGTAAATTATAGAGGAATTAAAAGAATAACTTTTGTATCAAATTGACCAAGCAGGATTTTATGATTATTTTTCTCTATCATCATTTGTTTGTGTGTACTTTGTAAATGGAAACCACAGGGGAGAGTCATACATCCCTGTTCCATGTTGACAGTCGTCCTGACCATCTTCACCTTCAGCTCCTGCTGTGTTTATAAATGCATCTTTGACAGGCATGTGTCAGTAACACCAGACCCGAGAGCTGCAGCACGTATCCAGGTACCTGTCAACGAAGGGATGTCTGTTCCAGCTTTCAAATAGCACATAACATGAACATTTGAAGAAAAACATTCATTTAATTGATCCATTATAGGCAAAACAAATAATTGTTTTCTTAATGCAGTTTTCACCCCATCTGTTATATAATAGAGAATTAAAGAACTCAAATGCAAAAAATATTTTCTCATGAATTATGCATAAAAAAAATCTAATAAATAATTTCTTTCTAACCATGAAAATCATATAAATCCTTGTTGACTTGAAAACACTGATGTTAACAAATTTTCCAAATGTGAATTTAATCTAAAAAGCAAAAATAATACCTGCATTGCTTCTATATACATTTTCTTACTTAACTTCTTACTTCCCACACAAAAGTTGACCAAACCAAGAGGCTGAAACTGTATCAGAGAAGGTTTATAATTAAATAAACTTTTCAGTGCAGCATTAGAATCCTTTTTCTTGCTAATACTGAATCTGAGTGATATATTTGACAAATTGATCCCATTAAATCCTGATTATAGACTGGAAAAATGTGTTGAATTGTCTACTCCTGTGCTACTGTACACTGAATCAGATCTAATTTGCCAGACTGGTTCTACTTGGTGGCATTTAACAACTGTAAATCTGAGCGGACATAGATTAATAATCAATAGATTATTAATTAGCACTTTTACAATCCTTCTGCCTAGAATCTAATTCCAAAATTAGAAAGTAACTGCCTTTGGTCCTCTAAGTGGAAAGTTACAAAAACTATGTTGCATTCATTGACACAACCAAAGTTCGACATCCTTGTAAAAGTTTACAATTTTTCTATCAGTTCATTATTTTCCATCCCTTCTAAGCATAACTGGAGGTAACCTTAACATATAAAGCTGAATCCAGAGAAGCCCTGGCATAGTTTCAAACCCAGAAACTTCTCTCTTTAAACCAAAAGCTACAACTCATCCATTATTCAGCTCAATTATTTTAATGTCTCGTTTATATTTAATGTTTCTGTCTTTTTGCATCCTTTGCATTATCTATTGTATAACTGAGACCTAAAATTCTAAATTCGCTCAGCTTTTTAAGGGGAAGCATTTCTAAATAGCTCCATCCTACCTTGATTCAATCCATTGGGTGTTTTCCGGCGTACCACTGAGGGTTTTAGTTACCGTAAATAAACCCCTAGAATTTGTGTAGCTGGGATCATGCTACATCCAGGTGGAAAACATTCTCTTAATATAGAGCTGATTTCCGGACATTTCTGGAAACCACATATTTGAATTCGGCACTTGAGAAAGTATGGATCTGTATTTTTTTTTTTTTTTTTTTTTTCTGTGCCAAGTAAAGGAGTGCAGCTGGTTAGTGGGAGTGTATGTGACTTAAATAAAAATAGCTTGACTCCTGAAGTAGTTTTGTTAATATAGCATGCCAGCATGCTTGGACTCAACTTCTACAAATTTATCTAAAAATCTAAAATGTTAACAGGTTGCATTTTACCGGTCTTCTTCTATAGATTTTTTAAAAAGTTAAAGCAGTGCAGCTAAATTATGAATGGGTACCATGTGGAAGGGGAAGGGATGCTCATGAGGTGAGGTGTGAGGGCAACAGTAAGCAAATAGGAGCAGGATGTTCAGATATGCCTGATTAACACACAAACCTTCCCTGTAGTTTAGAACTTATTCTCTGCCACTTACATCTCATTGACTTGTTAAATGAAATAAACTCGCCTCTTGGCTGAAGCTAATTCTGCCTGACAACAAGGTTCTGAAATAAATGTCCCCCTTGAGAAAAAGTTTAGAGCATATTATGAGCAACGTCATGTAGGAGGCCTGTTTCTGACTAAGTTGCTTAATGTCAGCAAAGAAAAGTTTAATCGTGGGCCATCATTTGGATTTTGGGTGAACTAAACAGCTGCCTATATGCAGTTAGAAATCAGACTGAATGAGCAGGATTACATGTATTTTTTTCACTATGCCACCTGACATACATGAAAACGTATCTTTTTATCAAATCATTTTTCTCTCTCTTCTACCCTCTGCCCTTCAGTTACTCATCTCACTCTTGCATTGCCACAGTGTGAAAGCATCATCACCAACTCAGTGGGTTGTCAGTGCATCCTCCTCCAGAGCAATCTTCTGTCACTCCCACTGGGACAGATATCCTCTGAGTTTTCTCGATTAGAGGAAACTGGATTATTGTAAAGCCTCGTCTTTCAGGGAGGTTTTACTAGCAGCTGAAATTCACACTTCAAATGATTTCCTTTATAAAGCTCCTTCTCTTGTCCTGTTGCTGTAAGACACATGAATTGGGCATATTATTGCTAAATGCCCTGTTATGCAGCAGTAGGCCTAATCCAACTTTCTTACAGTATATCATCATATTTAACTATATTTTGAATATAAATGCTTTCCTGGCAAACTAATGAAAATGTGTAAGATGAATAAGGATTATATCTGTAAATTCATATACACAATCACACTATGGAAAGCTGTTATAGCTTACATTATGTTCTGTTTGATAACATTTGATTGTTTTGGAGTTTAGAACTTGATGTTTGAATAATTGGCTATTTAAACATACATCTGTAAGCGTGTTTGCCTATGTTGCTGGAAACATTAAATCATTTTCATTTCATAATAAACATTACTTGCAATAAACCTACAGATTATTCTGTTTGATTGTTCTGCACACGAACACAAAAACGAAAACTTAATATTCAAACAAACCTTTAATAGTATAAAATCCTTTATTCACCCTCAGCCACTGTGGAGCACTAATCAGTTTTCAATTTATTAAACATACAGAAACATTTCTTATTTTAAAAGCTGAACGGTTATTATCAAGATTATAAACTGATTAGTAAAGACTGAATAATTTAGGTATCAAAATGTTTTTCGAGTAGAATTTCTGCTCCGGGTCCCTTGTTTTAAACTGTATAGACAACAGCGCAATCTGGTGGCAATAAGCAACGAAAAACAAAAGTAATCACTGAATGAAATCAAAGTTTGAGGACTTAACAGAAAATGCCTTTACTCCTAAGACTTAATATATAAAAATATTAATATATATGCTAATTCAGTTTTTGTACTTGTATAATCTTCAGTAAAATCTTTAAAAAATCATGTTATCAAGAGGGCAATTAGTGTTACAAGTTACTAACAGTTATAAAACTGGGTTTAAGATAAAAAGAAATTTAATGCAAATTAAGTTTTATGACTTCCAAACTAGACGTTTTTGTATTGTAGTCAGTCATAAATCACATATTCTTTATAGTACCTTCCCCCTATCAGTATATTAAACTAATAAATTTGATGCGGCCTATTTTATTTAGGTCTAAGCATTCTTTATAGACTTTTCTGTCTTTAGTCATTTCCAGCACAGAAGCATAAAAAATAGAATATTATTCAGGTTATCTAAAAAAAAATTTAATCTGAGAGGTACAATTTACAAAGTCATTGAAAACAGACCTAAATGTTTAACAAAGTTTGATGGCTTAAAACCACTAAAACTCCTTATTTCTGCGTTTCAGAAAATGTAAAAAAAAATAAGACCAATGGAAATATATTGAATGCTTTTTTTCCCAATGCATAACATAATGTGCAGTATATGCCTTGATTATGTAGTTCTGGCCATGATGTTAAGCGAGTATGGGACTATTGAAGTTTTCTGGTAGCCCAGGTTTCCTTTCTAGCAGCGTTCAGCTTGTCCACGTTGTTCGTGCAGAAGCAGGCTCAGTGTGAGCATTGGGGTTTTGAGGAGAAAAAAGCAGATAATGACATAAATGAAATAAGTTCTATGGCGCTCGGGCCCTGGCATAAGATTTGGATGCTGAGAATCAAGACTGCTTGGATGAGTAACCTAGAAAAAGGATTAGAGTCTTTATTAGATGACTGGCTCCAGAGAAGGTGCAGCTCTGAGTTGATTGGCTGGAGGTGAACAAGGAAACTGCAGGAGAGTTTGTCTGAATCCTTGTAGTCAAAACTGATGAATGTTTAAATTCTTAGTTTAATAATTATTTTAAAAATGAATCAAATACCAAAAAAATGAATAATTCAACTTTAATGACATTATCATGAACTTTGAGCATTTCACTGCCTCAGCACCGACATCCCCTCAGAAAGGTACTTTTGGTGTTCCTCCCCATTTGTAACTCTTACTTTTCTCTGTGAACAGTTTAACATCAACACAGAGCTACCCATCCATCCCTGGGCATCCATGCCAGCATTTCTGTAGCGCAATAACAACACAGCATGAGCTCTTTAACAGGGAGTGCAGCGGTCATTTGTGGAGGCAGATTCTCTGTAAAGTTCAGTCCGAGTTGTACCACTCCACCTGACCCTGCTAAGAGATGGGAGCATTGGAAAAATGCTGTTTTTAATTTCCATTTGTCTTGAGATTCTCTTTTTATGAATAAAAAAACAAAAAACAAATATTTAGATGGATGAAGTGCATGAAGAATAAAACTCCAGAGTAAATGGGCCGGAGGTTCCATGGGTTTACTCCAGCACCACAGTGCCACCTGCTGCCTCCAGAGCAGCTTTGAGTTTCTCTGCTTCTTCCTTGGATACATTAGCCCGGATTTCCTGGGGAAGGGACTCCACCAGCTTCTTGGCCTGATTAAAGAGTGAGAGGAAAGAAGAGATTACAAAACAAAGAAACAACAGAATAATTAAACATATAGGCTACACAGACACATACACAGCTTGATGCCTAAAATAACACACATTCCTTCAAACATAGTTTTTAAGGAAATTACAAATATGATGCAACAAAAGAAAGTTATAGAGCAAATGGTAACAGAGTAGTTATTTAAGCATCAAAGAGAGATCATTTTTAAAAACCTCTGATAGGAACTAAACAACAAGTAGGGCTGCAAGTAATTAATTGATTAATTTGTCGATTATTTTTTTTCGATTAAAGACTTAAGGGAAGATTTTTTACAGGATTTAACCAGGTGAAACCAAAGATTTTCCACTTGTAAGTTCTGGGTAGAGCACGTTGACAGAAGAAAAGGTTTTTCTTTTATCTTAAATGCAAAATACTGATTTTTTTTGTTTGTTTTGTATATAATTACTGCTCTAAGTGCATTGTCTCTTTCAACTAAATTCATGTTTTACTCTCTATTCCCCAGTTAACGATTAAATCATCGCAATAATCGATTAATCCCATTAATTGTTTCAACCCCAACTACAAGGTTTATTTAGACTTTCTTTTTAAACTTGCGTTTTTATGAGGATAGTATCTAAATGTGGTATTTCTGAAAATTAAAAAATGATTAATAAAAATCTTTCTTTTTTTTTTTTTAACCCATTCATCGGGTCCCTGTTGCTCTGTGGCTTAACATCTCAGATGCTAAAGATGTACAGCGGGAGAGGGCATTAAGGGCAGTTCCATTCATTTTAAAGACCAATATATATAATCAATATGCATGAAACATCATCATCCAAAATATTTTAGACACTTCTTTGTGATTTCATTGTTGCACACAATATATGCTGCAATGGTTATTCAATGATTAAATACTCGACATCCATTGGAAAAAGAACAGCCCTTGTTATAGGGGAAATAATAACAAGGGATGTCTTGATGGCTCTTTTTTATTTCCAATATGATATAGATATAACAGTTTGAAGAACTTACTGATGCCGATATTGAACCAGTCCAATATTAGCATGAATCATACATGCCTTTATCACTTATTTTGTATTGCAGAATGTTAGTAAAGGCTGAAACAGACCAACAGTCATCCACAATAGCTATGAGGACCAATGGGTTACAGAAAACTTTAAATAGATGCAGTTTTTTTCTATCAACATGCAAATCTCAGATATTTTATATACATGCATAACCTATAGTGTTTTTGGCTAATAATGGACTGATACTCAAGGTCTACTCTGTGAACTTTTTCAAGATATAGCATCTGTAAAATTTCTAATCTCCATATTGATGGGATTGATGGACTCGTGTTTAGGGCATAGGGCTTGGAATCCTGAGGTTGTGAGGTCAAAACCCATTCCCACAGACTGCCACTCTGGGTCTCTGAGCAAGACCCTCAACCCCTGATAGCTCTCTAGGCATCTCATGATAGCAGCCCACTGCTCCCCAAGGGGATGGGTTAAATCAAGAGGTAAATATCTCCAATGTGAAATCAAAAAAGTTCAATTATCAAAATGTTCATGTTTGATTTTTAGATAGCACACACTATAAGAAAGGTAAAGAGATATCAAAACATGTTCACTATTTTATGGTGTACGACCAATAGTTGTTGCATTCATATCAGCAGCTAAGAACAAGATCTGCTTTCATGTCTCTCATTAAACAAGATCCTAGTTTCTAGAAGCCATGTGCTGTCCAGGAAATTCCACCAATAAAATGATAACTTGTTCTGCCCTGTGATCATCATTTTAACAGAGGAGTTGGACTCCCTTTTAAACATCAAACAACCCAGTTTGGATCAGGTTAGACAACTGCAAATAACTGCTGGTCTGAAGGTGGGTTTAATGACAATATCAGCAAAATGTGTCAACAGATCCAAATCAGACAGTCAAAAACAAGAAATCTGTGAGGTTTTTGTCCATAAATACAAAATCAAAAGCTAAAAACATAAAATACCAAAATTAAACTATTGAGCATAAACAGCCATCAGATATTAACTCTTACCTGCACCAGATTCAAGCCTTGGATACAGTTCTTCACTTCCTTTATAAGCTTCACTTTTTCAGCCGCTTTTAACTCTGTCAGTTTTACTGTGAAGTGAGTCTTTTCTTTCTTAGCCGGTGCCTCATCCTCCTCTGCGCCCTGGTTTCACAGGAAAGAAAAATATATAAACAATGCGGGCCAACATTATGGCTGAAATGCTCGAGAAGTTTTTCCTTAAAATATATACATTTTTGCATTTAATCTTTCAAACGGGTAATAATCAGATAGAAAACATCCTTCTGCCAGGTGTTTTATCAGATCACATTGTACTGCAGTTATTACCTGAGCTGCGGGGACAGCAGATGCTGTCATGGCCCCCATCGGCATCATTCCAACATCTTGAATGTTCAGAGTTTTCTGTGAACAAGAACAAACAGATCATCTCTCAAATTAAGCGTTAAGCTTTAGAGTGCAGCTTAAAACTGTGATACACGCTCTGAATAAAAAAGACTTTCCACATACTTTTAGGAGCTCATTAAGGTCCGACACCTCTAACAATGTGAGGCTGGCAATGTCATTGACCAGCTGTTGGATTTTAGGGGAGTACTGTTTGGGTGCTCCATCCAGAGGAGGCGTGGCTATGACGTCTGATTGGGAGGTCGGACTGGTTTTCAGAAGTCGGAGAGAACACAGGACCGGTGCCTGCTGTCGAAGGTGGTGCCTAAAAGAGAAAACGGCCATACCTGCTTATTACCTAAAAACAAGACATAATTAATTGTTCACAAAGATAAAAAAAAGGGGTCCTACAGCAGTTTAAAGGAATAGTACGCCCAAAACATGATTAGCCTTCATTTTCTACTCACCCCCATGCTGAACAACACTCTGGAGTACTTTTTTGATATCTCAAATGCATCTGGAGATCTGGGAGGCTTCTTGCTGTCTGCTGACATTCAAATAATGGAGGTCTATGGTGCCCAAGACAGAAAGGTCCATAAAAGTCCACAAAAAACGTGTCAATATTCCTCCATACTGCTCGTCCAATGTATTCCAAGTGTCCTGAGTGGGTAGCATCCAGAATTTACTCGAAACGAAGTCATTTAGAATGTTTTTAGAGCATAAACAGTAGTGTATAGGATTTCCTAAAAGCTCGTTCACGACGCTACGGAAACCGCGGCAGACCAAACCGGATGAAAGTGCGCATTCAGCTCGGCAAATAACTCATGCTCTTCCTCAACACTGAAGTCCTCAGACATTTTTTCTTTCGTTGTTTCTTTCTTTGCACAGGTAAACAGCACATTTCTTCTTCTACGCTTGTATTATTGGCAGAGCAGATGCTGAATGCGCACTTTCATCTGGTTTGGTCTGCCGGCTTCCGTAGCGTCGTGAACGCGCACGCGCGCGCTTTCAGGAAATCCTATACACTACTGTTTATGCTCTAAAAACATTCTAAATGACTTTGTTTCGAGTAAATTCTGGATGCTACCCACTCAGGACACTTGGAATACATTGGACGAGCAGTATGGAGGAATATTGACAAGTTTTTTGTGGACTTTTATGGACCTTTCTTTCTCGGGCACCATAGACCTCCATTATTTGAATGTCAGCAGACAGCAAGAAGCCTCCCAGATCTCCAGATGCATTTGAGATATCAAAAAAGTACTCCAGAGTGTTGTTCAGCATGGGGGTGAGTAGAAAATGAAGGCTAATCGTGTTTTGGGTGTACTATTCCTTTAAATTTAGCTAAGAATATACTTATATTCACACATTCATGTTATATTGGTATACTGCTTCTGTGCTCAACAGATCATTGGGGTTACAGATTCTTCCCTTGTTGTTATCAAAAGTTAAATCATTTGAAAATCACTGATTTCGAAGATTTAAAGGGAAACAGCTAATCTTAAGAAGACAGAAAAAAGATAACTGACCCTGTTGTCTCTCTTTTCTATTCCTGATCCTAGGATGTCACTCTAAACTCTCAAGTTGTTGACCTTGATTCATTTATCTTTTGCACACTGCAGTCAATCAGCCGGTTTGTCAAAGATGCTTAAAGCTACAGATAAAAGCTAACTTTCTAATGAGCTAAAGTTAAGACTGTTTAATACTCACAAACCTAGTATACTTTAAATTTCTATTCATTTAGTCTGTTAATTATCACATACGACAAAGTGACTTTTACTACTACTATTGGCTTTGACAGAAATGCTGCTAAATTTAGATAACATTTCATGTATTTATTATGACGGTATTAATAGCTATTGCATGTTACTGATTATATCCACTTTAATATGCATTTTGAAAATTAATTAAAACAAACAAATCATTGAATTTTATTACTAATAGTTTTTTTGACACTATCAAATATCATCTAAAAGAGAAAAGTATTCTATTTTTTTTATAAATTTTCATGTATCAGTTTGTAAGCACATAGCTTACTAAAAATAACCACAAGTTACTTAAACCTGTTTAAATTAATACACTGTAGCCTGTATTATTTGATACATGCAATGTTTTAGTCATTTATTTCTATCATTTGTGAGGTAGGAGGTACATGTTTTATGTGTTTTGGACAGATTAGCATATGACCTACTGCATGTTATAAAATCAGCTTCATGTTTCCTTACTGAATTCTTACAAACAACCCAGAGATGTTCATAAAAAATAAATACAAAGCTGCAGAGAGAGCTGGTGAATATTGGTGCCAGATCCATTTTCTACTGGTTGGTTTGTTGCTAACTAGCTAGCCAGATATCTGGCTAGCTAGTTAGCAACAAACACTCCTCTGAGGATAAGGCTTTAAATGTCAACCTATTAAAGAGAGAATACGGTCCGCCAGAAAGGTTTAACTTTAAAGTCTAGATGTGTTTTTACATAATTTACCACACAGAAACATGATGCTGGAATTAAAGTCCGGAGGGGTGATTTTAACCGCCGGCTAACTTTCTAAAAACACCTCTACAGAGCATGAAACTAGATTAAATATGTAGTTAAACACCATATGCATCATTTTCAAGGGGTTAAATGGGATAAACTGGTACTTTAAACATTAAAAAGTAGCAACAGAGCCGGTCTGTCTGTCCTTGAAGAAAGCCTCCATAAAGAAGCAGGGCTGAGCAGCGGTTCCGGGGTGACCTACCGGTGGATGCTGGCGGCAGCCTTCAAAGCGGTCCGCAGGCAGCGCGTGGTGCAGTACATGCTAACGTTAACCGAAGCTCCGCTGAGGCAAAAATGTAATCTAGATGATCCCAATCAGGTCCAATTCCAGCACCTCAACAGCACATGGCGACCTCCCTGAGCCTGACCTACCCACAATGCATTACATGAACTGTTAGAAAACGTATGGGTGCTCATGAGGGACAAGACGCGCATAGGTAAATATTGCTCTAAGCATATCTAAGCAGATAAAATATTTACCAAAGCCTTTTCTGAGTTTTATGTGTGAAGTGATCATATAGGATTTTAAAGTGTTTGGTGGATTTCTGACTTCTGTTTATCTTTTTTTTAAAGGATTTACAATGGAGTAAGTGACTCGGTGGGATAAAGAAAGGGAGCTCATATTTAAAGCACATCAATACAGAGTATAGATGTGCTTTAAAGTCTATTTTTTTTCCTATGACATAACGGCAAACTGGACCAGCAGAGGTCCTGGTTTAGTTTGATATTAAAATATCCAGGTATCACTATAGTGGTATTTAGAAAGCAAATTATTCAGAATTAAAATATTTGAACAATTAAAGTTAAGAAAAAAATTATGGGAAAAACATATGCATATTTTTTTTCTTAATTTATTCAATATGTGATTTACAAGTTTTGAGAGAGATTATGATATTGCTTATCAAAACAATCAATTAGTTTAGATTTGAGGTACAATTTATTTGCCTGACATAAAAACTGTGATTATAAAAAATACATTATATATGTTACAAAAATGTATGGCTTAGTGTTCTATCAAACATTTGAAAACAAAACACTATTTAAATTCCTATTTTCATCATAATTTCTATTTTTAATTGTTGCTCATAGATCCCCATAGAGTACATGACCAAAGATCCTGCTTATGGTTACAATACAAATATTAACGTTTAATACATTATTATCCAAAATATATGAGAGAAGAAACTTCAATATCTCATTTTTTGTATGAGTAAAAAAAAATCTTCCAAATTACAAGTTTGTCCATTTAATGTAATAAAAAACATATATTTTCCTGCACATTATAGACATATTATCACATTAGTCAACACACCTTTGAGTATTTATACTATTTATCCTCAGAGTAAATTTTTATCCCAGCCTTTCTATGCTGGGGTGGAGTGCAGACTGAATCCTCTTAACCAGGTAATCTGTGGCTCCATCTGCTGTTACCGTCACTCACCCCACATCCACTCTACACCAATATGTTACCTCTTCATTAGACTCTGTAACCCAGCACAAGAGAAGGTAAGAGTTATCCTTTGGTTGAAATGATACATAAATCTGTTATTCCTGAAATAATAAACTGACCTGTTTTTCTGTCTCTCTTCCAGACCATGCTGCTGTCACCTCAGGCAGAGAGGAACTGGGAGGGTCTCTGTGAGGTGCTTGAAGACGTGTTGGAGGACCAGTCACACAAGCAATTGTTTGCCTTGGAGATTGGCTCCGGAACAGGACAACATGTCATTAGATTTGCACAGAAATTACCCTTTGTTACATGGCAGCCATCAGACATTAAAGAGGAGTGTCGTGACAGGTTTGTCAATCAAAAATACATTTGCATTTTATTTAAATGTCTTTCAAAAAAGTGGACTGAAAGGATTTGTATTCATTTTCAGCATAAAGGCATATATAGCTGCTACCCATGTTAAAACTGTGCTCCAGCCCATCCTGCTGGATGCCAGCGAACCTTGGGACAAATGGACAGGTGTTTCTCGTAATTCCTGTGATGTTATTATTGCCATTAACCTCCTGCAGTACAGCTCCTTCAAAACAGCACAGGTAGGCACCTGAAAAACTAACTGAATATTTTAATCTCACTGGCTGGAGGAGCTCATACTTTAACAACTAATGTCTATTTTGCTTCTTAAATTACCTCAAGGGTGTTTTCAGTGGAGCCGGGCAGATCCTTAAACCAAATGGCCTTTTCATAACATATGGGGTATGTAGCAAACAACTTGGCATGTTACACCCTTCATCTCCAACATATATGTACATATAAAAATATATATATACTTAGAAAACCTAAAAAAGAAATCTTTAAGTAACGTTTCCTCAGCTGTCATCTGCTAGTGTTAATTTTCTGTGTTTTCTGAAGTTCAGTGTCAACTCGGCTGTCTACCAGAACATTTTAGAAAGCTTCCTTTTGCTGAAAAGCTTTACGGAGAAGCTGATTTTATTTTCCAGCAGGACTTGGCACCTAGCCACAGGGCCAAAGGCACCAGAAGTCCGTTCACTGACCACTGTTTTGTGAGCCAGCCCAAAGAACATATGGGGTATTTCTAAGGGAAAACAAGAGAAACCACACCCAGCAAGGAATATAGTTTGAAGGTTGCATTCAAAGCAACTTGGAATTCATCTCAATCTCAGCAGAAAAGCAGGCCGATGTAGTAAGTGATGCAAAAAGGAGGCCAAACCTAGATACACATTAGAGGGAATATTTCACTGCAACTTGTGGCTCTGAATCTGCAAGTGGCTCTTTGGATCTTCCACAATGGCTCTTATTTACTTCAGCTTAACCAGATTAAGAACCTGTTCATGTTTTTACTTATTGATATAACAGGAAACACTGTAGGTTAAAGAATTTAAAAAAAATCATTGAATAACTGCTCTAGATTTGCACAAGAGGATGACATTAAAGCTGTTAGTATTGTTTAGTTAGATCTAGTTTTATTGTCATTAGGTTGGAAATTATGTAATTTATAATGTGATTTTTCACGATTATCAGCACCCCATAGCAGAAAGAGTATCTGCCACTTTTTGGTTAAAAAAATTTAATAAAAACAAAAAAAAGCTACTCTAAATATAAAGACAGAGTGGTGGCTCTTTAAATGTGAAAACACATAATTATGTTGTCTTTTTTAAGAAACTCAATGAAAAATATGCAGCACTATAAGAGTTTTATTTATCTAGATGAGGGCAAGGATGACTCTTTGGATTGTAAAGGTTGCAGAGTCGTGCTCTACGTTTACATGAATTTCAGTTTCTGAAATGTGTGACAAATATTCAAAAAGTATTAATAATTTTGTTTTGTTTGAGATGGAAACTGGTTCTGATCCAAGAGATAAATGTGTTCTAGAGAAAATTGTGGGTCTAAAGCCCACATAACAGGAAAGAAGACCTTCACTTTTATGGACATATGTATTGGTTTAACAGAACTAAAATTAAAAGTTTTGACAAAAATGGATGGAACACTATGCAGAAATATTGAAGCAACATTTCAAGAAATCAGGTAAGTTAAAGCCTGCAGACAATTTCCTAATGAACAGGGACTCTAAACAATCCAACAAGTTACTGAACATTTTGCAGGGGAAAAAAATGTAATGTTTAAGACTAGGCATCACAATGTTCTTAACTAAGACCCATAGAAAATATGTGTGATGTGCCAGTTCTGTAAGGAGGGATGCCCCAAAACTCCAGCAAACTGGTGTGAAATGATTGTGATACAATTTCCAGAATAATGGACCTATGACACATTTTTAAAAGGCAACTAGACTGTGAAAGAGTCATACACTGTATGATGATATAGCTCAACTGTGCATATAATCAGACTATTGTTATATCACAAGTTTGTTCTTGGCTACAAAGGCATCTGGTCGATATGCAACTTGAACCAAATAATAACCCGAGTGTCTGTGTACATCTATGATATTATAAAGATAATGCAAAATACATCTAAACCTGCACACCCAATTTTAATTTTTTTTTATATCATTAGAAGTTATAGTTTTATAACCAACAATGGAAAAAGAACAATTACAAACCTTAAATGCTCAAAATCAACATGACATTTATGATAGATTGCATGTAAACATCAGACTGACGGTGAATAAAACATAATCCCTAAATTTACTTTAAACAGACAAATATTTTTCAGGTGTTTGCTGTTAATGGCATCATCACACCCAGCTGTAATGAAGTTCTGGATGAAGAACTAAGGAAACTGTGAGTAAAAAGCTTTTTATTTCTTACGTTTATGGCAGCTGCTCAACAACTCAACATTAGAAGCATTCGGAAAGCTTCTTTAGAATTTGTTAAAAAATGTGAGGGATTTAGTCAGGATTTGTCAGTCCAATTGAAGCAGGATTTATGAAAGAAGCCAAAGCTTAAAAATTATGTTCAGTTTAAAAATGATCGTTACAGAACCTTATATTTTGTTTCATTTAGACAGAAGGCTCAGTTAAGGCTCTGGCTGTAGAATTGGGTCGATTTAAAGGCACACCTGATCATTCCCGTTTGTGTGAACTTTGTGATATCAAAAGAAGATGAATTTCCTTTTCTTTTTACTTTCATTTATGTTGTAATTTATAAAACTCTCTTTTTGAATTAATTCCATTTAAAAATCCTGTTGTGTTTTTTTTTTTTTTTGGAAAGATGAAATATGGATTCTGTGATGGCTGTTTGAAAAGTATAACTAAGACACCTTTAATTGTCATTTTCTATACAGAGTGTAAATAAAGAAATTTGATTTTATTTTATATGTCATGACATTTATATTTCTTTGAATGCAGCAGTGATCAAATGTAAACAGTGTGGGAGAAAAAACACGGTGCAAATAAACGCATTGTTTCTGATCTGGCAAAATTTTGGAAAAGTCCTGGTATCTGCAGCAAAGTATTTTGTATCAATTATGAACTATTCTCTTTATATGGGCAAATTTACACGGACTTTTATCATGCCATGCTTTGCTCTTTTTATTGTCACATGGCTATTGTGTTGTCTATTATTTGATAGTGTCTAATAAGCCCATGAAAACTGGGCACCAGTTAAGCTTCTTGACAATCAAGCAGCATCATGTTTGTATGCAGAATACTTTTTCCACACTGTAAAGTGCAAAGCTTCCAACTGGAATACATTTTCGTTCTGCTGCATAGGAACCCAGAATGGGGTCTTCCAGACCTAGATGTGCTGAGACAGAAGGCCTATGGAAATGGGCTGCGTTTGGAGAGAATGGTGAGGAATAATGTGCCTTAAGACTCTCATGGTATTTACAATACAATAAATGTTTTTTTTTTTTTCACACATTTGTAAAATTCTCATTTCAGATTGAAATGGAAGACTATTACAAATGCCTCATCTTTAGGAAGCTCTGAAGGTTATCCCTATAGTATAATCTATAGCAGATTTTACACAAACCAATCAAGATGAACAAAAAAATTATTTTTTGACAAACTTTAACAGACTGAAATGTTTTTTTTAAGAGTAGTTCATAAAGTATTACTACGGTAATTAAAATTCCGTAAAAGTTTTAAAAAACAATCCACTGGACTTGGAAACCAATTGTTTTTTAAACTTTTACGGAATTACTATAACCTGGATGACTGAGAATCTTCATCAGCATACCAACTAAAATGTTTGAACTATGGGTGCAATATATGAAAATGGTGTAGTTTGTTTGGATCCAGTACCAGTACATGGTGCCGTGTTTCTTATTTCCTCAGCAAACAACTGCACGTCTTGCTGTTTTTGTTTTAGCTCTTCTTTATTCCATTTCATATTCTTTTATCCAATTTCTTCATTTTAAATATTGCTTAAATATAACAGTAGATGTTTTTTGTATCATGTGTATTTGTAAATCATTAAATGCATTTGTCTGTTTATATCGGCCATCAGTGTCTTGCACAATTTTCATTGAGGTCTCAAACAAATCTCTGTAAATCAAAGGAATTTATGTGTTAATGGTGCAACCTTTTCAATCCGGGTAGAAAATAAAAATCTGAAACATTGAGACAGTAAGAATCTGATGTTTATTAAATATAATTTTAAAATTACTTTAAAGTCAGACAGATCAGTATGCTGGAATTAAAGAAGTTCACACGTGGAAACTGAAGAGATACAGAAAGTGTGATACATACATGCAGCACGTTTCATTCTATAAGCATTTCCACATTTCTAAAAACAAAATAAGGAAAACAAGTACACTTGAGAAAGAGTGCCTACCTGAATTTTCTCTGCAGCTCAATTTACATGGGATTATTACACCAGAATGCTCATGCATTCACATCAATAATGTGAATACATGTCATGGTTAGGGTCCACAGGCTGATTTTAGTTTTTATTGGTAACCAATGGTAAAAAGCTGTTCTTTAATTATGTAACAACGGTTAGACAACACTTAGTATAGTTTATAATCCAATTACTGATTGTAGACACACTCCAAGCATCGCATAACAAATAAATCCTAAAATGTAAGGACCCAAATTTGACTAGATAAGATGGACAGCTTTCACCAACTCCTCCCTTTAGAGATCTACACCTTCTTAATCACTGTTTACAGACGTTTCCTCAATCAGTGACAAAACTGGCTGCAATATGTCACTTTCATTCCAGAACATAAAATCAGTTCAACATGCTAATGATTTCTTTTTAGAAAAATAGGGAGAAAAAAAGATGCTTCTGTCTTATTTTTGTCGTCTAAACAGGATCATATTGTCTTGAATACCAGAGACTATTTTTGCGCTTTAGTCGTTCATTTAATAAAGAAACACTACATACATGTCAGCTGAAAGATGAAGGGTCTGGGTTATGGGGTTCTCTGTAGCACCTTTACCCCCCCTCTACTCTCTCACCTCATTGGGGGGGGGAGAAGCAAAGAGACCAAAAGTTCTGCAACATCATCACAATATTTCACTTTGCCACAACATCACAGCAAGGTTGGAATTAAGTTTCTGTTTCCAAAAGGAATCCTCTGTGTCTAGGAGAGAGGTGTGAAAAGAAGAAAGAAGGTGTAGTGTGTGAAACATCGCAGCCTGGAAGTTTTCAGTCGAAGGAGATGAGCTCTGCTTCTGCACTGCCAGGGATTGCTTGAGGCACTTGCTGTTGTGCCTGGGGCTGCTGCTGCTGTGCCTGGGGCTGGCCACCAGGGGGAGCAACCTAACAGGATTGAAACGCAAAGGTTAAAAACAAACAAAACCAAAAAAACTCTGAAAATAACAACATAGTTTAGGTTAAATCTCTTGAACCTCCTTAAGTTTAAACAATACAGTTACTTTGCATAAATAGTCCTTTAGCAACCTGAGTGTGAATATCCAGTGGCAGCATATCCCATTTTAACATAGGGCTTTGATAAACTGGTTTGGATAAGCAGGCAAACATCCAATCACAGCACTGATGCCTTGCAGAAAAATGCCTCCTATGAGTCTTAATTTGAAGAATAAGCATTTTTAACACTTACAGGTAAAACACCTGAAACAGCATCCAGCTCCTTTTGCTCTGATTCCGTTAAATAAAATCCAACAATGACCTACAGGACTATGATCCAATAATCCAAAAGAATTGAGGTTTAAAAACAAAAAACATAAATCCCATCCGACTAATGTAAAAAAAGAGACAAACATGTTATAAGGTTCTACCTGTAAGATAACAAAACATGGCTACTTTTTCAAGGCTGTTTAACTGCACTGCTCTGCCCCATCTTTACCAGCAGGTGGCATCAGGATAGCCTGCTGTTCATGTTTGATTACTCTGTATTCACAGTGATTGTCTAACACAGGGAAGTGGCTAACCCAACAGCAGGGACTGTCCCACTTTACCATGTCTCTTATGAAGGAACTTTCTATTCATTTAACATGCTGGGTATAGGGCTTAAAATCCCCTCAGCTTTATGCTATAGGTATAAAGATACTCCAAGGACATAGTCATAGATCCAAGTAATTTGTAAGCCATGAGGGTTGAATATGTAATAAACAAAATATCACTAGAGCAATAAGAGCATTTAAAAAGGTGTTAGCCTTTATGAACTGACCTGCTGGTACATGGGCTGCTGTCCCTGCATGTAGGGCTGTGAGGGAGGCATGTTGGGGTCCTGTCCTGGCAACGCCGAGATCATGTTCTGCATGTTGTATGGTTGGTAACTCATGTAAGCCATCCCATTGGTGGGGGCTGCTTGCGACATGGGGGGTATACTTTGGGCTTGGGAGACCACATTCTGCACACAACATGCAATGATTAGTTATTCATTTAAAATGACCAACTTTGTTTTTCAATGAGCAGACGTTCAGTTGGGGGGACAATCACACCTGGTAGGCCTGAGTGGGTGTGGGCTGATAGTTGGAGTACGGTGGGCTGGTTGTGGGTGGGGCCTGGCCAGGAGGAGGCTGCCCATTGGTGCCTGCAGCCTGATACATGTAAGCATTTACCATACTGGGGTCTGGAGAAAAAAAAAAAAAAAAAAAAAAAACAGGTAACATTAGCAAAAGTTATTAAGTGCTGAACTTAAACATTTCTATTTAGCTTATATTAGCAATGAAAAGTATAATGTAGAAAAAGCAGAATTAAAAGGAATTGTTATCATTCAAGGTATTGAAAAATATACAAGTTACTATGGACTTAAAAAGCTCTTTAAAATAAAATCCACACATTTAATCGATAATATTGTGGTAAAATAGGTTTTAATGCACAAATAAAACAGTGGTACAAACATCATCCTAATCTTGCCTGAGTTTTTCTAAGTCAGTTAGAAACTCATTTGATTTGATTATAGATGTGCCTTTAACTGTTGAATTTAAACTGTTAAGTGAGTTATTATTAGTTTAAGGTTGCGGTCCAACTGTTTTATTTGCTTTACTGCCTGCTTTTATCAAGTTTTTATCTTTATTTGCTTTCATTCTGCTTTTATTTTTCTTCTATTTCATTATTTAGTTAATCTTGGATTGCATTAGCATCAATGAGTCGACGCAAACAACTGGTTTTCCTTAGATAGAAAACTTTGAATCAATTTGACTGTATGATCTGGTGAACTGAAGTGCCTTGAGATGACATGTTGTAAATTGGCACTGTACAAATAAACTGAATTGAATCTCAAGCATTTAATTTTGTCATTTTACTGAGTTGTGTTATGAACTTGCTTTGTCAAGTTGAACAAACCCAGCACATAATCCATTTCCTAATGAATCCAGGTGATGAATCTCCCTCACCTGTGGCAGGCGGAGGCATAGCCTGGTACTGTCCTGGTACAGGTGCGTTCTGCCCAGGCTGACTCATATACATGTTGTGCATAGGTGAGCCCTCCACAGAACCAGCAGGGCTGAAAGTGCCAGGGTAGCTTGGTGGACCACCAGGCTGGTATACATGCCCTCCAGCTACATTAGGAGGCAAAGACTGCATCTGGACAACAATGTCAAAGGTCAATTCATATATGTTTTTGTATTTTTTACAAGGTAGATTTCCATTTCAAGAGAAGTCCCATTTCAGTGGGTGATGAGTACCTGGGCGTAGGGCAGAGGGAAAGCAGGCATCTGAGCTCTCATTTGAATTGTGTGCTTCTGTTGCTCCAAACGCATCTGCCTCTCCTTCTCCTGCTCCTGGAGGCGCTGAATGGCCAGCTGTCTCTGCATCTCCAGGTACTCCTAAAAAAAATAAAAAAATAAAAATATGTTAGACTGGTAAATATAATGAAAATCAAAATCTTCACTTAATGAAAAAAAAGAAACATTACCTGCTTTTTCTGCCTCATGATCTCCAACTTCTGTGCAAGTTGGATCTGTCTTTGTCTCTCGGCCTCCTCTGCAGCTCTGCGCAGCTTCTCTCTGTGTTCGTCACGAAGCGCGTTGAGGGCAGCCCGAGCGTCGCGCACCTGTGCCAACTTATCCTGCAGCCCCTCGTAGTACACTGTTAACATCCAGGACATCATAGCTGAAGGACTGGACATGACAAGACAGGAATTCATTCATGGAGCACAAACTCACATCTCTTTTCGTCCAGCTGGTTTAGGATGTCCAGCAGCTGAGGATGCATGTTGTTGATGGACTGGAAGAGCGATAGCACAGCGCTATCGTTGGTAATGCTGCGGCCACGCATGTGGTTGCTCTTCATGCGGTTCAGGAAAGTAGTAACAGCGTTCTGCAGAGCCTTGAGAAACTGCTCGTGGTTCTCCTCAGATTCACCGTTCTGGTACGGCTGCTGAAGAGGGGGCCAAAGTAGAGACATGAACCAAGAGTTGATGTCTAAACAGATCGAGGTCAGCTGAGTTTGGAGTTTTTACCTACCTCCACTATGCTGACAGGCTGAACAGGAAGGTGACTTTCAACAGGCTGGCTGACTGGTGGAAGGGTCTCTGCCAGAGACACGGGGGCAGGGGCCGAGGGGGTGGGGCTCTTCCGAGCATCTTCCTGCTTCTTTTCCCAGTAGGTTCTATTCAGGTAGCGGGCCAACTGGAATTATGAGACGTCAGCATGTAAAACTTAAATCCATTTCCTTAACATTTAAAGAATAAAATTCTAGTACACACAAAGGGAAGAACGTACCTCAGGGTCCACCTCTTCAGCAGACGGGGCAGAGGAGTTCTAGAGGGTAAAGATGCAAATGAAAAAATTTACCAAAATAACTAGATCGTGTCTTACTATTATCAATAATTATTTCACAAAAGTAAAAAATATAAATGAAAGCAAAAAATGTAGCATTGTTTCAGAATTTTTGGCAAGGGCGCCACCATGCTGCAGTACTTTAAGCGGCGAGGTCAAGGGGTTGGTTCGATTTGTAGCTTCCCGTTGAATACTTTGGTAATACCAGTGATACCTCACAAGCATAACACACTTAAAAAATGTGGTTTGATGGAAGATGAAGCTGAAAGGACACTGGAGCATCTAAGTCCCATTGCTAATGCTTTTGAGGCCATTGGGCTTGTGACTCCAGCTGTAGTAAGGAGAGATAAGACCCTTGCAGAAAAATTATAAAACAAGTCTATGTTTTTTTCTTACCTGTAAATTTTTCCTCTTTGTAATATAATTATTGATAATATTTAACACACAATCTCATAAATTAAGTTAGTTTGGTTCATCGTTTCATGTCTAACTTAAGGGTGAGCCAGAAATACTAGGAATGAACGAAACAATCGACATTTATACTGCTCATTTTTTTAGCATATTTGTATATTTGTTAGATAAGTAAAACTAGGCCAATAATAATTTCCATGCAGTGACTAATTTTATCATGAGGGGGAGGGGCTTGTTCATGTGACGGGGATTGGGACGCAGCATTTATTTACAGTTTTCATGGTATGCAAAGGATGGAAAATATATGATATCAATAAATATCACTCATATGCTATAGTGGGAATACTAAAATTGGATATTCATTTCATCTCCTGAAAATGCAGGAGGAGATCAATTAAAATTTTCCATGAACAAATATTTTATTTATCAAAGATTAGTTTTGTCTTACCACTGGTGAAGTGTAAAGGGTGCTGACTGGAGGTGCAGAGGAAGTCACTGGAGTAGGATCAGCCTTGGGATACATGGAGTATGAGTTTTTCTGTCTCTGCAAGTGACCGATTAGCTTCGAGTCAGTTTCTTCAACTGATAAACAAGCAGCCAGACATTAAGCTAAATAAATAACCCACCATGCGCTCTTTCTCTTCTGCTTCACTTTGGGAAAGAGCAATAGCCAGCTGCAACTCTTCCTCCTCCTGCAGGGCAGCCTCATCTCTCTTAGGGGGCATCTGGTCAAGAACAGAAGCCTTTAATAGTAAAATATACATTGCTAAGTTAATAAAACCTCTCCAAGCAAATCAGAACCTCACATTTGTAATGGTAACCCAGCAAAAGCGTATTCTTATCTGCTATATCATGCATGAAACCCCCAAACAACCAGAATACATTCCCTAATCTCAGTGACATGTCTGCAGGGTCAATTAACTTTTAAATAGACACAGGGGTCCTTAGATATTTAAAGCACCAAGGAAACAGATCCCCATCTTCTTCGCTCTGCATAATGGAAACATGAATTTGCATTCTCATTTTACCAAGGAAATAAACAGTCCTTGGTTATTATTAAACTAACATATACTAATTAACTTACATTCATATATTCTTTCATAAATCATAAAATTAAAAAAACTTGCTTTTAAAGCCCTTTCATACAACAAAATGTGAATACACACAACAACAACAACAAAAAAACACAGGTGTGTTCGATCCCCACTCCAGCACCTCAGCGTATCGGCCTGTAAAACTGCTGAAGTCCCCAGATGACACCACTGTACACATGCTAAAAGTAATAAAGTACCTGAGACTGTTGGGACAGTGGGCTGGTCAGGTACTCAGGAGGAAGCTCGGTTGCAGTTGAAGCGGGGGCTTTACCTTCAGCTTTCCTAAGTGGAGGAGAGAGGGAGGGGTGGCTGGTAAGGAAAGGGGATTTGGGAGGACAAACAACTTTGTAAATTGGAGAAGAGCATGCTGGTGAAAACACCAGGAACTCTCCAGACAAGTAAAAAGTTATTGACATTTCATTTAATAAGTAGCACAAAAAAAATCATATATAGTATTTCAGTTCAATTCTGGCAATGCTGAGGCATCTGTGCTGCTCTTGAAACCACTACATCTTCAACAGTCATAGTGAGGTTGGAGCCGCTGACAGACAAGGTACTAAATTATAAAAAAAAAAATGTTTTGCTTTATCAAAATAAAATCCTACATCTTTTTGTTTTAACCAAAACAGACTTCTAAAGCAAAAGGTCAGAGGCATTATAATATGACAAAATATACAGCCGCTTACATACTTAGCTAGTTGTTTACTGCTCATATGGAAACACTGATATAATCATACCCTGAGGCTGAAAAGAAAATTTGCCTACGTTTTCATATCTTATTATAGAAATAAATGGGCTGTTTGTTGCTAAAAGAAAAAAAAAGAAAGAAATAGTGTTGATAAATGAGTCTAGTCAGTCCGAGGCCCACGTGGATCTTTCCACGTTTGCAACTTCTCTACCAGACGCTGCACACTCAAACTTCAGATTATTTTTAAAGCAAAGCTTGCACTTTTTTTTTCCCCCAGAGGAACTTACTTGTTTAACAGCTCAAAGCAAGGCTCACACACACGCACTTCCTTCTCGATGCCAAACTTTGGAATGGTGGAGTACTTAGACGAACACTTCCCACAGAAAATCTGCCCACAGGCTCGACAATGGTGCTGGAAAAACCAAGGCGCACAAAACCAGGTCAGTTCTCAGCTTCAAACATTCAAACCACTTCAATGAAAGGAAGAAAAGCAGTATAACCTTTAAGTGTCCCAGTTAGGAGGAAAGCCAGCCTACCTTTCTGGTCATAACTCCGAATTGAACTCTGCACCTGTGGCACTCCTCAGCGTCAACCCAATCAGGGGCCTGCAGAAGGCAAATGCCATGTATTAGATAAGGTGAAACAAAAAACAGATGGACTTTAAAAAGGCGACTATCCAATTTTTTTATTTCCTTTTTTGTGTGGATCAGTATAATAATACGAATTTTTATTTTAAAGATATTAATAAGATAACATTAAATTAACTGGAAGTCAAGATAAAAGTCTCACTCTCTCTGCTGCAAACATGGCATCACTCTCCTTGAACTCAGGAAACGCATGACCTGTACAGAACAAAATGTTAATTCAACAATACAATATTTTTCAGTTCCACCTCAGGTTGGAAGTGCCCATAGCTTTACAGAAACATCCAGAACACTTACCTTCCACTTTAAGGATCTGATAGGTGTCCTGAACCACCTTGTATTTGGGTTCGTTGCGGAAGGCATGAGCCCAGGCTTGGATCAGGTAAAGAATCTTGTTCCTGACATTTGGTTCTGTCTGTTTCTGGTTGTAATGGAATAAAACTTAGTCAACAAAGATATTTCACACATTTAAAAATAAAAAATTTTTACTATTAAAAAAAAAATAATATTTTTTTGTTGTTGTCATGTTAGAGACAAAATGAATTCAAAAGAATTCAGTAAGATCATAAGAAGTGAAACAGAAATTCTCCTGCTGGTTTTGTGATGTGGAAACACTCGTGTCACAAGACAATTACCTCAGCAGGAAGTCTTAACAAAAACACACTGAATATCTAGAGTCACATGATGCAGTGAGAACCAATCAGATGTTGCTGGCTCAAACTGTAACAACTGGGAAGCAGTGAGCACTGATTGAGTCAGATTGGAGAACAGGTGGAGCTTAGAGGTCTGAAATATTTTCTAATTGAAAATGTCAAATTACTTCGATATGAGGGTGATATGGGGATTAGAAATCAACCATACAGGTTTTCATAAGGCCAATGCCAATTATTTTGACATCAGGCTAACCAATCCCTGATATATTCTGATGATCTTTTTGTGTAAATTCTTTCCAGCTGATATTGATTTTTTCCTTCGTTTTCATGATGAAAATGTAACATTAAAAAATGTTACACAAACCTTAATTTAAACAAAACAAACATCTACGAAGAAAAACAAAAAAAAATTATAGCCAATAGAGGGGAATGGTATTGATCACTATGGCTGCTGAATGCCTTCATCAGCTGGCAAATACATGCACATATCATCCGATACTGTTACAAGAAAAATAGGCTAATATCAGTCGGCCGATTTGTTGGTTATCTCTGTGATATCCAGCTTTTCTCTAAAAGTCAGGCTGGATATGCCACAGAAGTCTTGACTTCAAATAAAGCGATACAGCAGAGTAAAAAAGGACGAAATATTAAGTGAAACTGGACAGAAGAGATTTTAAAGGTTTTAAAATACAAAACAAGACCACCTTGAACAGATCCTTGAGTTCTTCCATAGTTTGTTTACTCGCAACCTCATCGTGCACCGTCTGCCCGCAGTTCTTCACCACCGACTCTAGAACCTGAACAGAGCCCCAATTGTAACAATTTAGTATAATGACATCTAGAAATGAAAACTGTATCTACTGGCATATTTATTAATTAACATCTCGTTGGGCTGCCTTTTACTCCCCAATCTTCTATGATTTAAAATAGGTTAAGAATGGCAGCTAAATGTTACAGTTGCTAAATGGTACATAATTGTAGTAGAATTAAATTCATTTGAAAACCTCTGAAAAAAAAAAAAAACATAATTGTAGTAGAATTAAATTCATTTGAAAACCTCTGAAAAAAAAAAAAAGCTAACACCAACAAAGGAAAAAAAAAAAAAAGCTAACACCAACAAAGGAAATTCAAAACATGAACTAAGCCCTTTCCATATCAAAATCAATAAAAGTTTCTAAACGTTTTCATTTCTAGTTCGATTTCAATTTTCAAAATGTTCCCCTAAAACATCTTACCTCAAGCGCATAAAGAGCCACGTGGGGATTTTTGTCATTCAGTTTCTTCTTAATGGCTGCAATAGCATATTTAGCTCTTAAGGGGAAAAAAAAACAAAGTTTATGGTTTAGTGAAGAATAAAGATATTAAATGCTGTAGATTTAAAATGACTTCTAAATAAATTCAAATCAACTGAAAATGTCAAAGTAGAAGAGACTGAATGACTTACTGTGTGTCTCCTTGCCGAATGAGGTCACAGATTTGAAGAATGGATTCCCAGTCAGTCTCCAGGAGCAGCTGACTGGTTGCTTTATCTGCAGGCAGAAAACACCATTATTAAATGCACACAATGTCGTCAAAGCAATCATTAATCGTCAAATCTATAAAAACAGGATCATTTTAAAGAGGTGGGCAAACCTAAATTTAACAATCGATCTCTAATAAACATGACTTTATAACAACTTGTTTGGCTTCAGTTGGTGACACAAAAAATATAACCGGTGGTCAGATTAGGTTAGAGAAGATTTTAGCTTGCTCTGTGCCAAACACCATCAAATCTACATTATTGGATCCTTCCTCCAATGGATTGATCACTTTCTTCTTTTTCAGTGCATCACACAAGATAGGTTTCAGGCCAGCTTCCTCTATAAAAGCAATCATGTTTTGCATTAGTGCTTTTTTTGGCTGATGACCAACATACGTCAAATGGATCTATTGATGGGACAGCTGTTTTTAACTTTTTATTAGAATCAAACTTCTCGATCTCATAAAGTTCCTTACATCATATTCCCCCAGCGGACGTTTGGTGTCTTTGAAAAAGTTCCAGCAGCAACATTTTTAGAAAACATTCGCTTTCTACCTGTAGTCTTATGACACATCCAGTATTTTATTTCTTCCTAATCGAGGACTTGTTTCTCATACTGATGTATGAGAGAGGCCCGCATCTCACACTAGTAGTTAGTCTTGGTTTCTTTATGCTCTCGCTCATCATTACAGATTTATTTCTTAGGTAGTTGGGGAGTGGTGACCTAGTGGTTAGGACATAGAGCTTGGAATCCTGAGGTTTTGAGTTCGAAACCCACTGCCACTCTGAGAAAGATCCTTAACCCCTGATTGCTCTCTGGGTGCCCCACGATGGCAGTCCACTCCTCCCCAAGGGGATTGGTTAAATGCAGAGGTAAATTTCTCCAATGTGAGATCAGTAAAGTTCAATTATTATTAGGGTTACATTTGGTATTTTTCCCAAACATAATGGGGGAAAGAAAACAAAACTGTAATTTCCCTCTGGGATTATTAAAGTATGTCTGATTCCGAGTCTGAAAACTCTGAGAATTTATTTTAATTATTAAGATATGGTTAAACATTCTTCAAATTTTCACTTGGACCCATCCATTGTGATCATGGAGCCAACAACCTTAAGGGTTGTCAACCAGGGGCGGACCTAGATGGGGGGCCAGGGGTTGCCATAGCCAACCTTAGCCAATCATTGGCCACCCCTACCATTTTTTCCTCACCTACAGATGGTGGCAGCAGTAATACTCACAAGTGAAATATTCAAAACATTTACATTTTTTGTGGTTAATTATGCACATCAGTATACTAATCCACTATATCTTTTATCTAGAAAGCACGGAAGTTTAAATATAAGAGTTTATTTGTTAGCGAAGGCTGTAGGAATGTAAAGTTTGTCTTTATTTAGAAAATGTGGATGTTTTGTTTTCTTGTTAATTTTCCTGGTAGAACAGTGTAGATTGACCCTGAGGTTCTAGCATCTATCCACTATCAGTCACCCCTCAGTGTACATTAGTTATTGCCTGGCCACCCTTATAAAAATGTTATGGCTACGCCTCTGTTGTCAACTTCTAATTTGTTGTGTTTAATGTGGAGCTCGTGGGACTAATATAAAAATGGTCATTTAAAATAAACATTGTTTTTTTTCTTATACGTTTTAATAAATATTCCTACTCTGTGATGTTACCTACAGCAGTCTACTGAAGTTAAAGGGGAGACCATAAATACTGTTTACACCTTGGCACCTACCTCATCAACCTGTGCTAATCTCTAAACCAAAGACTGCACCTTTATTATATCCGCACTAATGACATCGCTACAGGTTGCTCCTCGGATTTTTTCCACATTTTGGACATGTCAGCATCTATGCCGCAAGTGTCACTAATGATGTAACTGACAATTAATGAGAATATGTGTACGTTAAAGCAGACACGAACACATAGTCGCATTTACTTAGACTATAGTTTTCGCAATTTGGACAGGCCGTTTTATAATATATGAAATAAAGAGTATCTGTAAAATTTTCTAGTCGTTTTGAAAAAATAAACCAGTCTGTCAGGGCCTCCGAACAATAGCAAGCTAAATAAGCTAGCTGGCCTAAGAGCCACAGCCCTGTCAAAACAATATGCTCGCAAAACATCGCACTTTTACACTCAGGGTTGGATAAAAGCTGATAACTATTAACAGAATACATCATTAGCTTACCAAGAAGCCTCTCGAAAGTGCCTCCACCTTTACCCATGTTGAATTCCGATTCAAGGAATGTCCTACGAGGTGCTTCTGCTGGTCAGCGGATCCTGATATTTTCACCGCTGACGTGAGCCTGTTAGCTTAGCCGAGGAGTACAGCTGTGTTTTAGTAATAACACTTCCTGCTTCGCACGCCGACAGAAAAGTAGTGCGTCTCCCCCTAGCGATGAAAAATTGAATTACAAGAGAAGAACTTAGGTGTATCTTATTGATTGTTGATAAATTATAAATAGTATAATCTAATCAATTAACAACTATGTACAAACTTAACCGTTTTTTTTGTTTGTTTATGTCTGTAATGGATAGTGAGCTATTTAAAATCAATTGCCTAAATAATTTATTTTTCTAAACTATTTAAAGTAAGTTATTGAAAGTTAATTTTCTGAATTAAGAATGTTGCAGATTGTTTATGGATATTTGTCTATTTTTATTAGCATTGTTTGTGGATTTATATTTTGTTTTGTTTGATTGTATTTGCACTTTGTGATGTTTAAGGAGTTTTTTGTATCTTACAGGCTGCCGTAGCTAATGAGGTTAGACCCTATGAAAGTTGATAGAATCATTGAACCAATGAATAACTTGAACTTTTACGATGTTTGTCACCAAAAAATCAATACTTATTGTTCCCCAGTGAAAGCTGTGATTAGGATCTTCATAAAATCAAACACTAAATTCACCCCTTTAGACTGGCTGAGTAATTCAAGTGCTGGGGAGCTGCTACAATGTCTAATGCTTTTTCATTTTAATCAATGTATTAATTTGACTTTTATCTATCAATATTATTTATTTGTATTTTTTTTCCAATGACAAAATTCAGGCACACTGAATCTCGGCTGCTTAATCCAAACATTGGTCAAAAGCCCTGTTTCTTATGTTAGAGAACAAAGGTAAGGAAGCGTCATGAGTCTTTAAAGGATCCCATTCTAAAAAAAACCTGATCAAACCTCACTGCCCTGGCCCTTGTTCTTCCTTCCTCTCTTCTATTTTCAAAGCTTCTGGGTCCTGCATTAATGAGATTATTGAACAAAGGCTCCAAACTGCTCAGAGAATGGTTTTACCTCAATATAAACTTTAAAATTTCTTGTTTTTTTTAAAGTCAGTGAAAAAGGAAACTTATCGCCATACAAAAAATGCTTAAACAACCACAGAGCTATTGTTATTCTACCATGTAACCATCCTTTTAAGTTACCACAGCTTTTGATTGTTCATCTTTGCACATTTAACACATTAGGCTTAACACATATTTGTTAGAATAAAAAATATATACCTGTTAAGATTTTACCATATTGTTGATAACTGCAATTACAATAATGTTTGCTCTTACCTTTTAAACTAAAAGCCTGTCTGAGTTTTAAACTACATTAACTAAAGGAGAGAACAAGAAACACTAACTGGTTTAAGTTGTCAACATTTTTTTCTTTATGAGTAATTTAAAACCCTAAGTAAGTGTAATTTCTCCAGACCTCCTGTAGGATAACATGTCTCTGTATAATAAGGGAGCAGTGGGAACCTGAAACACCATTGCTGGGTGTGGTTACAGGTATAACAACAACAAAAGAACTGTTCATTTATGTGTTTAGGCAGAGACACCAAAGTTAACCAAGTTCCTTTTTTCAATTAGAAACTATAATTCAACAGCTTCAGTTTAGCAGAAAAAAGAGATTTAGGACATTCTTATTTAATATTATCTTAAAGGCAAATGTTTTCTTATGATCAAAGTTGAAAACTGCATGAATTCTATATAGAAATCAAAACATTTCAGACCTAAGAAATGCAATTAATTCAGAAAAAAGTGTTTTTAATGTTAAAGCTGTAACTTGTTTAAGTAATTCCTGTTTTTACACAGCTTTCCCCCCTGAAACTTACTTAAGCAAACCAAATACTCTTGTACTACACATGTTATTGTAGTAATTTCTTAAAGTATTTATTTCCCTTTGAACAGTTTTCTTTTCCTTGTGTTGCAAATAAATAGTACAACATATTTATTTAGATTTTACATAAATGACCAACATTATATAGAGCACAGTTAGGAAATGAAGGTTTTTAGGTAACTCTACCTTAACCCTAATTTGGCTTTAGTGGAATGTAGTTTGTGTTGATGTATCACCTAAACCTGAAAAAAAGATTTATATAATTTTATGGATTTGATGTTAAAGGAAAGAGTTCCTGAGGTATGAACACCATTTCAAAGTTCTGTGATATAACAGGTTTACAACATAATAACATAAGCTATGAGATTATGGGTGGCCATAGTAAAGAATTGTGTCATCCTGAAGACCTTAGATAAGATTAGATTCCTTTAATTAACCCGGTAAATGGAACTCATTGAGATTAAAAACCTCTTTTCCAAGAGTGACCTAGTCAAGGCGGCAACTTTATGGTTATGTGGTTTGCTATCACAAACAGCAAACCTATCAGTTTATAAACTGCAGTCATAACATTCAAACTTGGTGTTTACTCTGTCATCTATAAAATATTGGAATTCCCTCAATCATAAATCTGTTCTCAATTTCAAGTCCTTCCATAAATCATTGCAGGTAGCTGGGGCACAGAATCTAAAAGCCTTTTTTCCAAGTTCAGTCCTGACTATGAGCAAAGTCCATATCGATTAATGTTTCTACATATATGTTCACAGAGATATGTAAGTACAAGTCCAAGAATAGATCTATAGATAAAAGTCAGCCAGTGGGAGGGCCTATGAGCATACAGGGATTGAGAATCTGCACTTTCATATGCAGTAAGAAGCAATGATGTACACTGTAGATGCAACCAGGGACAAAAAGAAATTAACAGTAATTAACAGTATCCAGCTTCTTTAAAAACTGACTTGAAGCATGCATGAAAAGGCAAGTCAATTAGAGGTGATCACATGTTTGTTAACTTGCAAAGAAAACATTATTTATTTCTCATCAATTAAGATGCCTAGATATTTATAAGAAATTAATTTCAACCCCATGCACTGTTGACAACCTGGGAGGGTTAGTAGAAAGCTGTTTACCGTTAGAAGAAAACATGGACTTTGATTAATCTGCATTTAGCACTAACTTGGGGATTGGCTGCTATAGTGGTTAGGGCATTTTTTTGGATCCCAGAGGTTCTGAGTTCAAGCCCCACTCCTACGGACTGCCATCCTGGGTCCCCGAGCAAGACCCCCCACACTGCTCCACAGGCGCTGCTCAATGGTAGCCCACTGCTCAACAAGGGGATGGGTTAAATGCAGAGAGCTAATTTCATTGCTTTGTACTTGTGACAGTGTAATAGAGTTGAATTCTATTCTAACTTAAGCTGGATTAAATGTGACTAAACAGTCAAAAGCTGACTGGAACAGCTTCAGTTATTTTGAAGCTGAGAAACAGGAACCATATAGAACTGTACCATTGGCACAGGAGTGAAACATAGCATAAGATAAATTGTCACAGAGATCATTCACATAAATTGTAAACGACAATGGCCCTAGTATGGATCCCTAAGGCTGGACATATTGAGTTCTACCCGACAGGTTATTAGAAAACCAGTTAACTGCTTGTTCATAGAGACTAATTTGTGGAGTTTATCTAGCAGAATTTCATGATTGCTTGTGTGAAAGTCTTTAAAAAGCACTGCACAGCATTCACAACAATCTAGAGCCTCTATGAAATCATTAACCTCTTCAAGAGCAGCAGTTATTGTACTATATTTTATGAAAACTGGACTGATTTTGGGGAAGAACATCATGAGCATCTAAAAATCAAATAAAATTATTCTTTAACTTTTCTAAAACTAGAGAGAACACACAACTTAAACATTGGTCTATAGTTATTAATAACTGTCTTTAAGCAAGTAAAGAACATATGCTGGCTTCCATATTCTCAGAGTTTCTTTTGAGAAATTGTTAAAAATATGACACAGATGTTCTGCTATAAAACTGGAGGTTTAATAAAGGTTTAATCCTTGTCAGTGAGGTATTTTTTTCTGAAGGTAGCTGGTATCTTCTCAGTGTGAAGAATTGGACTTTTATCAAACCTTATACCGTAGTAATTAATTAATTGGCCAGGGTTACCGTAGTAACCCTGGCCAAACTGGTTAATGTATACATAGTGCGCTTTTTCTACCCCGCCGCTTTACAGTTAGACTTTGAGCTAGTGCTGACTTACAGTATTCACAGTATAGCTCCACCTTCTGTGGTGCAGGCGTACTTAGGTCATGTATGAGTCACCACCTGGCACTCAGAACACTGTCCCCCCTTGTTACAGTGACAGAATAATGCTTCTATAATGTGGCATTGTGTTGCTTGGTCCTCTGCTGTTACGAAGAGAAAGGAGATTATCTGATGGCGTGATGACATCACAGCAGTTTATAAAGATAAAATGTCCAGAAATAAAACAAATAAAAAGGTTGTAATTTGCTTTGCAGGCACTACCTCATGGTGACTCAGGAGAAGCGTTTATTTTAACTGTTACATCTCATCAATAAAGGGATTTACACTGAGATTCACATATTATCGAAAAATAAGGACACAATACAAAATAAAGCTCTTTGTGGATCAATGATCTTTGTTCTTGATTTTTTTAATCAGTGGAAATATAAGTTTAGAACATGATTATTTCAACTTTTATAATTAAAAGATAAAATGTTAGTATAATAACTGATAGTACTAACTTTAATCTTTTTTTTCTTGCACTGCAAATAATGTATTTTGTCCGTGCCACCATGTGGTTAAGACAGTAAAGGGGAGAAGGAAGATAGGACAACACACAGACGCTATTCTCAACATTAAGGACCCTCAAGCAAATGTACAAACACCCTTATTGTTCTATTGTTTCTTCTCCAAAACTGATGTTTATGGAGCAACACCGAAAACGTATTTTCTTGAAGGAATATTGCAGTTGAAACAGTTCTATTGTAAATCATGCTTATGAAAAACATACACCGCAAAGGATTTTTGAAAGATTTTATATTTGTAAAAATGTACACACACAAGTTTCCTCATTAGAGGATACAACTTTTATTGCATTTGGATGACAGACAGAAAAAAGTTATTTAAAAAAAAAAAAATGAAATCATCGGGGGGAAAAAATGTACATTTTCTCTATCGAGCTGAATGTAGGTTGTTTTTGTTTTTTAAAGAAAAAGTAAACTGAGAAACATTTTATGCATAATTAAGAAAAGAAACAAATTCAAAAGGAGCAAAAATGAGTCATAGTGTCATAACTGGATTTCAGGAGTTTAGGGCTTTTAGACATAACCTTTAACCTGTGTTGCGGGGGCTCTACGAGGACTGCTTTCCCCGCTGCTGAAGGTGGGAGAGCCCGGGATGCCAGGGGGACTGGACCCAGCATAGAGCAGAGAACCACCAATAAGGAGCAAAGCAGACGCCACCCAGCCGATGTAGAGGGCAGGGCCGAGCTCCCGCTTGTGTGGAGCTGCCACGTGTGGGTCGTAGAAATCCCTGATGATGGAATGGGCAGTCCAGGAGACAGGAACAAGGTAAAGGAATCCTGCGATGGCAAACAAGGCACCAGAAATACGAGCGACGCGGGCTTTGAGACTATTGATACCTATGCATTTGGTGCACTTGACTCCAAGGACCCCCAGAGCCAAGGCTACCCCACAGAGCAGGATGGAGAACACAGTGAGGCCACGGGCAGCCTGCATGTCACTGGGCAGAGCCAGCAAGCTATCATACACCTTACACTGGATCTGACCTGTGCTCTGCACTATGCAGTTCATCCACAAGCCTTCCCAGATGATTTGAGCTGTCACTATGTTGTTGCCGATAAAAGCAGTGACCCTCCACAGCGGGATGGCGCAGACTACTGCACCAGCAACCCAGCCAACAATGGACAGGATCAGACCCATCAGCTGCATGCCTGTGGTCGCCATGATGAAAGCTGTCGTTTGAATCAAAGATTTGTCCAAATTTTAAATCAGTTGATGATCCAGATGGTCAAACCAGCCCCACAAAGAAAGAGAGCAGTTTGTGTTTTCGTGACGTTGATGAAGTCCGCTTGGATTTAAAAAAAGAGAGCAGGTATCCTAAAATCCAGAGAAAAAAGTTAAACCAGTGAATGCTTTAAAAATCATCGATATTATTACAAATCAAATACCATATATTTACAACCATATTTTTAAAGAAAAGCTCATTGAAACGTATGTTTATCGTAAATATTTAGACACAGAGAGCCCCTAGTTGAGTGGATTCCACGGTTTGCTCAGAGAATAGCCCTCTTTGACACACAGATGTGGGTGTGAAGCTACGCCTGGCTGGGTAAGTGGATCATCTCAGAAAAACATGAAGGGACTCAACAGAACACAAGCAGCTTTTATGGGACGCTCGTAGAGTGGGCCAACAACAATCAGTTTCATATGTCTACTCTCACATTTGAATCAAGTGAAATAATCAATCATCAGATAGGCTTACAGCTTGGTTCTTTATGCAACAAAACCGATTCTATGGCTCTTTTTAAAAAGTAAATGAGGTTAACCAGAACTGATTAATTAAGCTCAGAACAGTAATAGTTCTCCGCAAAATATAGAATTTGAATGGAGCATCCAACAACTTTTTGATATTTTAGTAGATTTCCTGCTAAGAAATTTAATTTCAAAGGGATAATAAATCAAAAGGACATTTATAGAATCTTGACAATTACTTTTAATTACAATAAATTGTGACAGTAACCATAGAAATCCATTTATATGCAGGAAGGCCTGATTTCTCTTTGCTTTTTTTCCCTTAGCTGTATCTTTCACAAAATATTCAAATTCTGATCAGTTAATCAGTTAAAAAAGTCCCTTATACTGAGAAAAGATTTTAACTGCAGTTATGTCTGTTTAGTCTATTATCAACTTTTTAACTAAAAGCTCTGTTGTGCTTTAAAATAGGCAGTTATTTTCTTGGACATGAGAATGGATATTTACCTCTAGTGGTTTTATAACTTTTCCCACTTAAGATGATCCACAGGAAGTTTTTTTGCTGCTCCCCCCGGCAGAAAATCCCTGGAGTTGCCCTGAGAGCAAAGCGCAGGCAGAAAGAAGGCAGCAGAGCTGTGAGGCTCTCTCTCAGAGGATGGGTTGAACTGCAGCACAGAGACGGAACCAGCTCCCAACACCCTGGACAGGACCGGACTGGGCTGGAGACGGGGCTGCCCTCTAGAGATGCCAGCGTGTGTCTTTGTGGCAGTGGGCAGCAGCACGAGCATGTGTGTGTGTGTGTGTGTGTGCGTACGAATGTGTCATTGTGTGTCTCCCAGTGCCTGGTGTATGAGCACAATGCTCCGCTGTTTGGCTGTGCCCCCTCTGTCCCAACTCTGCAGCCCTACACATCCATCCCCTTATCTCCTCTCAGTCGATGCCCTCCTCTTTATGTTTACATTTTACCTGTTTCATTATCCCTTTCACGCTATAGTGTAAAGAATCAGTTAGTAATTGCACAGAATAATATGTGGTTTATTGAAGATGTCTGATATACATTTCATTTAATAAATAATTTGTCAAAATCAGGAAAATACAGAAGATAAAACCAATGACTGAAGCTCAAATGCTGCAGAAACTTGAAGTTATGATCAACGGGGCTGCATTTTTGCCACCATGCAGGCGTCCGGGACTGAAGATTGGATAAAGTCTGTCTGTGAACCTGTCTGTGAAGGTGTAAATGTGCGCTCCTGATTCAGCACAGAAGAAGGAAACGAAGCCTTGGGCGTAATCCAAAAACACCGCCACAGTCTTAGGACGCTGCTCCAGAGCCACAAAGGTGACAGGAGAGGTGTTGGCAATATACTGGCCTCCAGCCTTCAGGCTCAAAGTCCAGAAACCATTGGCCGGGCAGACAGTAAACTTTCCTTTTCTGTTTATGGACTGCCTGGCGACACCCAGGTTCCACTCGATCTTGTCGCCGACCTCCACCTCCCAGTAGACCCTCCCACTGCTGAAGCCTTCCTTAGCCAGCACGTTGGCCACACGGTCAAAGCGCGTTGGATGATCTGGAACCTCCTGAAGCTTGTTGGTATGCCTCACCTGTTTCCGGTCGTCTGAGACGGAAAGAAACGGGTGGGCTGTCTTTCCACTGAGGTTCAGCTCAACTGAGAGGAGGGAGACAATGGTTGACACATTATGGTCAACTCATCTCATATGCTGAGAATTATAAAAACATTTACACCGTCCATATCTTACCTGTATACCTCTCTAGTCTCCTTTGTTCTAAAGACAGAGAAAAATAAATATTATTGCCGCTGAATTTGCTGCAAAGCAGTTGAATAAATCCAAAGTTCAAATCCCTCACCAGCTTTGGAGAGCCTGTTGACTTCCAGTTTGATCTTTTCTAAGAGGTCTGACATCGCTCTTCTTGTGACCCCAACACAAGGGTCACTTTCAATGCTAACCCTGGACCAGTCCTTCATCTCACTGAGCTACAAGAAAACAAACAGCATGTAATGAAATAAAAAAACACCACTCTTTCATCATGTTTTCTGTTTCACATGGCGGTACTTACCGAGACAACCTGCTTCATGCCCTCACTTTGATCAAAATCCTGAGGGTCAGCTTGATTCAGGTGGTTCCTCAGCTGCTCGATTTCTTCCTTGATTTCCCTTATCAGCTTCTGCACTCTTTGCTCTTCTTCCTTTTGCTTGCTCTCAATTGCAGAGACGACAGCTTTGTGAGTTGTCTCCATAGCACATACAAGGGCTGAGAAGACTTTTTGACTCTCTCGCACCTCACGCAGGTAAGAACTCTGAAAGAAACAAAACATGGAGGACTCCTGGATATTTATACAAGCACTGAACTAATTTCTTTCAGGTAGACACTTCGACTTACCTTTTGGACCTCCAGGGAAGATTTTAGCCTCTCTATCTTGTGTAGTCTGTCCTGGATCATTTGTTGAACGTCTGTAACCTGCATACACAATAACACAGACCTTAATATTATTCCTTTAACTCTTTTTACTTTTTTGTCACACTTAAATGTTTCCAATCATCAAAATTAATCTTGATATCAGGCAAATTTAACCTGAGTTAAAACAGAATGCAGCTGTTAATTATTGTTTTACTTTATCAAAAAGGTATCCAAACTAATTTGGCCCTATATAAAAATTAATACCCCACCTTAAAATATCATGAATTTCACTAGTCAGACCGAGGCCTGATCACTACCACGGCAGTAAAATGAATAAATGGATCATGTCATCAACCTGATGGAATAAAATGGGCTAAAAGTTTTCCAAAATAATGAATTAATTCTACTTTAAAGTAATTTCAGAACAAGAATAATAAAGTTACTAACCATTGTATTGTACTTAACCAATTTCTAAACCGTTGGGATTCAAACTACAGGTAGAGCCATCATTCATAAATAACAACAACAAAAAAATACATGGAACAGTAGTAGACCATCCCAAAGCTGGGAACCAAAATTAGAGTTCATTAACAAATCCTCCAAAAACACTCTAGAACTAAACTTCTGTAAGCCTCACTCGTCTCCTCGAGTCCAAAAATAGCAACCTTTAAGGAAGTCAAAGATAAAACCACTGATGACCAAAGAGAAGACCAAGTTCCATTGCCTAAAAATATATATTGATGATTCCCAAAAAAGCTTACTGAAACTATTTTATGGACTCTGGAGACAAAAGCAAATGTTTTAGGTAATAACCATGTTATCCCTGGCAGAAAACTAACAGTATCTCAGAGAAATAAGCTCAGTCACACCACCACACCTGGTGGTTGTAGTATAATAGTCAAGACTTATTTTACTGCTTCTGAACCTGGATGACCTGACATGATAGAGCTGTAAATTCTACCATAAAATCCTTAGCAGAATACAACCATCAATTTGTAACGTTAAGCTTAAGAACACCAAGATCCTTACAACACCAGCAAATCTTCCTCTGAATGGCTCAAAAAATAAAAACTGAATATGTTCAGGCTCTAAAGTACTATATTAAATCCAACTGAAATGCTACGCTAACACCTTAACAAATAGTTAATGCCCAGCTATCGCCGCTAGCCTAGAAGAATCCAATGTTAAGATAAAAAAATTAATTCCTCTTTAAACATATCTAAGAGAAAAAACATCTAGTTTTTTTTCTAAGTAAATAAAGCATCATGAAATGTGTGGGATATGTGGGAGTGACAGAAAAGTGAATTCATAAGAAACTAATTAAGGAAAAAATCTTTTCATTTCCTCATGTTTCTGTATACTGAACATTTTAGAAGTAACCAACGTGTGACATAAGCAAAAAAGTACCGTCTCTTCGTCCGGTGGTTTCTGAGGGTGCGCACTTCTGTAATTTTCACAAACATCTGCCAAAATATGGTTGACACTGAGGTCTGGCTTGTTGGCAAACAATCTTCTACAGTCTGGGCAGTATTTGGCCTGGCGTCGAGTCCAGAATTGGCTGAGGCAGGACAGGCAGAAGCTGTGTCCACAGGGTATGGTAACTGGGTTGGTGAAGATGTTTCTGCAAAGAAGGCACAGCAAGTGCTTCTCTGGTACGAGGCAAATGGAAGAGCCCATCATCTGCAGAGAATGGTAAAATATTTACTAAGAAAGGAACCATCTAATAAACCATATCATCTCTTTTTTAAGTGACTTTTCTAAAGCTTTAAAAGATTAAAATGCATGCAGGAATGGGAACAATTTTTGCTGCATTTCAAGAATAGCGGCTAGGCGTCCCGTTTCTAAGCCTGGAGGCATAACAAAGAGCATAATTTGTGCTTTTATATTTTGCATTGAAACATACCTCTCTGACTGTCCTCTCTTCCTGGTTGCTCATTGTCATTGACAATAGTGTTTACGTTCTTTGTGTTCTTGGGCTGATAGGTTAACTGAGAATGGAAGCAGAAAAGTATGTCGTCAAACAGGTAGCTACCAAACTGAGATATTCATCTTTCTACAAAACTGAACATCTAAAATGTTAAAACTGCTTTAATTCTTATTTCAGTCCTTTTGTTATTACACTTTTCACACCAGTGTAATAACAAACAAAGTAATCTCTAGTTATGTAAGAGGTTCATAAAAAGCTCAAAGGACTCACAGAGGATCATAAAGTACATTTTTAGTAAGAGGAAAGTCATTATTAAAATAGCAAACTGAATGTTTTCCTACCTTTCTAGCTCAAATGTTTCCAAAAAAAAACTTTCCCACCAAAAAAAGCTTTAACTTATTCAGGTAGTGATAAGAAAAGGCTGCACCTGTTTGTTCTAAGCAGGTTTGCTCAGCTATGGGTGCTACCAAGGAGAGAGGGCAAACATTAGCAAGCTTTAACTCCACCCTTTATGATACTGAGCTGCTCCTTAACTCATTGCACGACAAGGGAGTGAAGGTGGTGCAAAGTACAGTGTCAACAAATCAACTAAAAAACAGACTTTTTCCATAATAAATTAAATGACTGATTTTAATTGACATATTTAAATTTAAATACCACCACTTGGTCTTTAAGATACTTGAAATAAAAAAGACATGTTGATATGTGAAAAGTCTGACAACAAACCTTTTATTGTGGTCAGATAATCTCAGTTTGAAGAAAAAGGAATAATACAAAACATAACACTTCTTTTTCTTATCACTGAAATGTGAAATAATAGAAATTTATGTTTTGTTTTTTTTATTACAATCAAGGTGTATCATTTTTACACTTCCACTAGAATGTCTAAATCTCTATAAAGAGTATTCAAAAGAGTTGATTATTTTATGCACAAAGTGCTTCCGGGTTGCTTTGGTAGAGAAACAGGCCCACAGCATCACAGAACCTCCACCATGTACTTTACAGTATGCATGAAGTGCCTTTCCCCTTGGGACCTAGAAGGTTTGTTAAATAAAACTAATGTCATTGATTCTCCAGTAGCTAGACTGAATTGACAGACTTATACACTAGAATTTACTTAATTAATTAATTAACTTAAATTTGTTTCCATAATGATTGCTAGTGTCAGAAGATCACAACACTGGTTCATCGCTTGGGTTTAAAAAAAACCTCTGTAGTGGGATGATCTGAATTTAAAGGCCTGTCCAACATGCTAATCTGTCAACTATTAGGAAAAAATCCCAACTGCATACACAGTGTTGTAAGACAAACATTTAAAAGCTGTTCATTCAGCGGGGGGAAAACACATTAAATTACTTTCATACACTGTAAGGAAGTCTGAAGAAAGACAAATATATAAAGAACGAGAGAGGACTGAGGTTGTTTGCATTTGGTCACAGATGAACACTTTTTCTTTTCTAATTGGAAAAGGAGTAATTATTTCGTCATGTGCGAGGAACGGCAAAGAAGCGGTTAATGAAGATCGAATTAAAGTTAAGTCTGGCAGGTGGGGCAACTCTGTTCTCCATGTGCTTGATTGCCACCTGAGCAGTTCCTCCTGCAGATCCACCAACGGCCCCGCCTATAATGCCATAAAGAACCATTCCTCCAGCTCCCTCAATAGAGCCAAAAAGTGCACCAATCACCGCCCCCACAACTAAGCCAGTCCCCAGTCCTCTGGCCAGGGAGGTCCTGAGCCAACCGTTATCAAGCTCTGCTTTAGCCTGGATCTCTGCACGAACATTAGTGATGTAGGCATCCTTATGAAAGCAGAGCTCCTCAGACATGTACTGCTGCTCCATCTCATTCCAAGTCCGCTCTATCTCTTCTGCCCTCTGTTTCCCGAGCCTCTTCTCCTCTCTTCTCACGCTTTCCTCTGCCCTTTGAAACGTTGTGCTGGAGAAGTGTCCCCCTCCCAACGAAGCCACCATCAGCTCAATCTTCCGTAGCAGCTCCTTATCCTGGCTTCGATCTCTCCAGTTCTTCTTGAACACATGGAAACGGCCACCATACTTCTCAATCAGTTCTCTCAGGTACCATTCGGTCTTTTTCACCCTGTGCTCCAGAGAGGCTCCATCCAGATTACCTTCATAGGCAAAGAGAACCATGCAGTGTTTCAGACAATTTGATCCAAAGCGTTTCTTTAGCAGCCAGGGGGTTTTCATGTCATTTGGGGAGATTTTTTCAATGTCAAAGGCTACAAGAAAAGCATGAGGACCAGGTATGCATAAGCACTTAGACCTCCTAAGCTCCATCTTTCTTTTTGGATGGGTTATATCCTTATCATATATGTTTGGTCCATTGACTACTGTCACTGGTCGACCAGACAGCTCCCCCTTGTTCTTCACGCTTGCAGAAATACAGGTGACATCCTTTGAAAAGGCCTCCCTCCCGAGAATAGAATTAGTTAGCTGGAACTGAGAAGGTCCGCTGCTACCGACCACCATAAGCCTCAGTTCTTTTGCAGATCCTGTCAAGAAATGAGTCTGAGATTTAGTTTACCTTCAGCTAATGCTTTTAATTAAACTAAATTTGATGCTTTTAATTATACGTGTTCTAAGTATTGCCACTGAAAGGAAATATATGTAGCCTTGAAATAAGTTCAATAATGTTTTAATGCTAAACCTAGAAATATAATCCAGTTCCATTAATTGAATGTGTATTCTTACCTTTCTTTCTCTTTTCCATTTGACCTGGATCTATTCCCCAAAAGATGTCTAGAGAAACATTTTCAACATGTTCATTGTGCGAACTGAAAATGAATCTGTGTCCTTTACTCTTGTCTGCTTTAGTCTGCCTCTGTTGGGTATCAGATTTGATATTGGCTGGAAAATACCTCCAGGCTCAGAACCAACAGCTGGCTCATCCACATTTATTGATGTGTCTAATAAAAAAATCTCTGCGTAATTATGGAATGCATTTCTCTGCTTTGTATTATGTGATGGAAATCACAATTTATGAATATTTCTATAGTTTATGATATGATATGTTTTCTTATTTACCAATAGAAATTTGGAGAAGTAGCATTTAAGTCAAATTATATGTATATGAAATAATCAGATTCCTTCCTCATTTGTTTTTTGTTTAATAATAACAAAGATGGTCAGATTTTTGATGTGCAGAAAGGGTTATGTCACTGCAATAGATTATGTTACAGAAATGTTACAGTTTTTTTTAAATTCCTTTTAAACATAACATTTCAGTCATTAGATTACATTCATAGACAATGTTTAAAATACTTATTTCCATGTCTAATGTTATGCCCACACCATTTTTTAATGCTAAAATGACAGAAAGCTGTCGGTAGAAAAGCTTTTTATGGTTGTTACATCATCAAACAGGCGGGTTAAAACATGCAGCACCGCAGGGAAACGTGTGAGTATAGTTCGATAAATCTTTTTTTTTTTTTTTTTTTCACATTACAGGGCGGTTATTTGAATAGATTAAAAACCATAGTGTTATGATAAAACAGCGCCCCGGTGTGGTGACATTATAGAATACACCTAGAGGTTTTTTATCACTACCCGATCCGTCCCGGAAGCACGGGTCTCGCTTTTATTTTGTTAAAAATACCTAAATGACGTTTTTTCCTCCTCAAAAATACTATATGTGCATGTACTTATAGAGATAGAAAGACCTTAATTGCTCAGAAACTTTAACTGTAATAATTTTCATCTTTTTTTCCCCTTAATTATGTATTTGTATTTGTCTTGGCTTCTGTAATTTGTTTTGTTTGTATTTATAAATCAACACCTTTGGGAAAGGAAAATGTAAACAATTTACGAAATTCTGTAAAGAAATGGTTTATGCCTTTACCAAATAAAAATAAATTGAACAAAAAAAATACTAAACGTACTAAAATATAATGTGTTAAATGTTAATAATGTATTTTCTGAGAAAATAAATGTTTTAAAATCCTTTCTGTTTTATCTCTCGTCTCTGCCCGGTCTGTAACGGAAATGGGATCCTACGCTACTTCCGGTGGCTAACTTTTTCGGCTTTGGATTAAACCTTAAATCTAGTCTTTTTGAGTTTAATGTTTTCGTGTAGTTTTATTCTTATGCTATATAGTGCGTAAGCTAAAGGAAGAAACAAATAAAATGCAGATAAACATGGTTTAATCATATTTTGCCGGACTGCTCTGAGCGTGTCTGATGATGACGTCAGAGAAGCAGTTTAAGGGAAAAAATGTAAAAAACATAACAAATTTTTCACAAAAGTCATAAAACATTTTTAAAGATATGTATTAACATTCCTTGGAGAGTTAAGCAGATAAATAAGTAGTTTTAGTACATCGACACCCGGATGTACATTTGCTCGCGCATGCGCAAGACGGATCGTGTAATGACACATTTTTTATGTGGATTATTTGTAGCGGGGTTGTCATAACAACCAGTTTTATAAGCGGCATGTTGTTCGATGTTGTGATTAGAAGTTTAATGTGTCAGAATGATGGCGGACATTTTCCGTAAGGCCAGCCGTGGCTTCTCACCGTGTCTGCGTCGCTTTTCTGATTTCAGAGTAACCAAACAATCGCTTGAGAGTCCTTCCACTCCTCTCAGTGAACAGGCGTCTCTATATGTGCATGTAAGCCACCCGCTTTTCCTTTTACTCAGCTGTTTTTAATTCTTCTCTTAATGCTTGTATTAAACCTGCCTTCCACCCTCTCCTTCCAGTGGCCTTATTGTCTCAGACGATGCACCTACTGCAATTTTAACAAATACATACCAAAGGGAAACAACGAAGAAATCATGGCAAAGTGTCTGCAGATGGAAACGGAGACTTTGCTGCAGCTCAGTCAAGTGTCCTGGTATGTTTCTTCATTTGAGGGATGCAGGATGCTCTCTTCTATCAAAGCCAGATTCATTGGGTTCGCATGCAAAGCTTGTCCTCCTGACAGGTTCCTCCACCTGAGCTGTGGAACTCTACAGCTCCTCCAGAGTTAAGGTTTTCAGCTGCTCCTCTTGTTGATACACTTCTTATCCAGCCAATCAGTTTAGGAGTTCAGCCATATGTTAGTAGCTTTGCAGTTATGACGCACTCTACATTTTTACTTAACAGTTGAACAGTGTTCTCTGTTTGGAGCCTGATTTTGTTTTATTTTTTATAACTTAACGTGTTGTGCAGTTTACCTAAGTACAAACATAAAGGAAGATGTTGCCTTATAGGACAACAAATAATGTAGTTTGTTGGTAGAGAGAATATAAAAAATGTTGACTTGATCTAGTTTTGCTAAAATTTAATTTTCTAGGTAGAGTATACTAAGTAGAAGTCCTGGTTAAGCTACCTAATACTTTTAGCTCTCTGGCTTTCTCAACATTAAATTTATAAATTGCATTAAATATGAAGCATGACTTGAAACATAATCATTATGTACATTTCAAATCTAAAAAGGGGATATTGGATGAGGGATGTCCACCGTCTCAGAATGTGATCCATCATCTGCAATGTTTTTCGACCCCTCCATGGTTTTCTATAAACAAACTGGATTGTTGGTCTTTCTCTCTTCTCTCCATAATTTTCTGTCTGTTTTGTCGCAGCTGTTATGTCATATTTTTATCAATACATATAAAAATAACTAGCTAGTTTAGAGAAGATGATAGATGGTAAAGATATTTGGGTTTAAATGGAGTTAATAAAGATAAAAGTCCTAAAAAACAAAACAAAAACTACTCTAGTAAATATATGGATACTGAAAGTGCATTAACTACTTAGTTAGATGATAATTCTGCTTAACACAAATCAAAAGTTTTCTCAAACTAATCCTTCTTAATTGGGTGGTGGGGGAAAAATTGTTTTGGCGATATATCATGATATATTTTTGGCAGCCCAATATAATACAGATTCTTCAATCCCCAATTGTTTGGTTTTTTTTTTAAAGCCAAAAACATTTTTACCTAAAACAATATTCCCCAAACACCAGACGTCATTTAGACGTTGGTTTTTAGGCTAAATCTGGTCAGTCCATCATAGTCTTGATTTAGTCCAGAAATAGTTGTTTAAATTGGGCTGTGTTTGGTCGGTCGGATTTTGCCTCACTTTAGTCCGATAAAAGACGTTTCAAACCCAGTTTTAAAGGTCTTTTCAACAATCTGAAAATTACGGCTTTTCACCTGCCACTTTTTAACTAAATATAGACGTTGTTTGGACGTAAATCATGTCGTCTTTCCCACCAATTTTTACTCGGTGGATACCTCTGCTCCACCACTCTAGCAGATAGCGCTGTCGAAGCGTTTTGCTCTACGACGCAGGGCCATATCTGTAGTTGAGGCAATCACAGTGGAAGACATGGACTGACAAACCTCACACGACATGGATACCAAAATAAAGAAATTGCCAATATCTTCTGATGAACATTTACACACTTGCTTTTTTTTATCCATATATTTAATTTTGATGGCTGGGAAAATACTGCAATATATGGTGGTATTGCAATATCGTGATAATATCCTATGGTGTTCCAAGTATCATGACACGGATCGTATCGCTACATCCATGCCATCACTCACCCCTACTATTTAATTAACTTTTTTTCTATTTATGAAGCTGTTTTTTCTTCTTCAAATCAGGCATTTGTCATTGTCCTTCTACTTCACAGTTCTGCACTTTTTTATGTTGGTTTGTCAAAAAAAAAATAAGTGGAATACAAGTGAACAAGAGTTTTAAGGGATTTAAATGCTTTGGAAAAGCTGTGTAAGCACATTAACTATTCTTTGTCACTTTCAGCATCACGTCTGTATTTTTTGGGGGAGGAACGCCAAGCCTTGCTCACCCTTCAACCATCGCTAAGATCCTTGAAACAGTTTCCAAGAAGGTGACTCTCTCAGATGAAGCTGAAGTCACACTAGAAGTCAACCCTACCCCCGTGGGCAGGGCAAAGTTAAAAGACTTCCACCATGCTGGGGTGAACCGTTTCTCCATTGGAGTCCAGGTAAATATAACTACTGGATTTTAAGTGACAGAAACTCATATTCAGTTATTCTTATTAATCATATTCCTTCAGTCTTTGCAGGACAATGACTTAAAAAGTCTGGGAAGAGATCACAGCTCCCTGGAGGCTTTACAGACTCTGGAAGAGGCAAAGAGGCTGTGTCCAAGTTCGGTGTCGGTGGATATTATGTTTGGACGTCCCGAGCAGACAGTTGAATCATGGAGCAGCGAGTTGTCTGACATGCTGAGGGTCTGTGACGACCACGTGTCTCTGTACCAGCTGACCCTTGAGAGAGGCACTCAGCTATTTAAACAGGTGCATGGTGGACAGATACACATGCCCACAGAGGACACGACGGCGGAGATGTACCAGGCAGCTAGAGAGACTCTTCAGCAGCATGGCTTTCAGCAGTATGAGGTGTCTAACTTTGCAAGAAATGTAAGTCTGACACATAAAGGCCCTGAATTAATCAGACCAGAGAATCAAAAGAAGCAACACAACAAAAGTCAATCATTTTAAAACATCTAAGCAGAGGTAGACAGAGTACCCACAAATCTTACTCAGCTAAGAATAGCACTACTTTAATGTTTCTTTACACAAGCAGTCACTAAAAACATAATAAAGCCAAAAACAAGGAGGATGAATCACCCAGAAAAAAGAAGGAAGGGGAGCAAGGTTCTGGAGCTCAGACAGCAGCAGCTGAGAGAGCTTCATAGCTGGGAATAAGCTGCCAGCCTGTCCCCCTCTGGAGCTGATGAACCACAGTCATAGCTTAGAAAAAGAGCTGAGAAGCACAGCTGTGGATCGGCGAACCCTGCCAAAGTCAAACAGAGCACTGAAGGTGGTGGAGAGGCTACGACTGACCCAGGCTAACTTTAGAAGATAAATGCAGAGGATCGAAGCAGGACGATCGTAGAGCAGATAAGTCTGGACAGAAAACAGAGAGCTGAAGGCAAGAGCGGCTGCAGCTGGCCATGAGGAGGACCGCGGTACATCAGAGAATCCCGCAAGGGAAACAGAGCAAGAATAGGCTGAGGGTCGCCTTTAGATGCTAGCCGTAGGAGGTGGAGGCTCAGAGGAGCCTGTGGGTGGACAGAGTAACAGAGCGCTGGTTGTTGTCTGCGCTGGAGGTAGAAAAACGAACAATCCCTCTAGGGCTGAATTAAAACACCTTTTTAAAAGCGATCCATAAACCTCTTAAGATTGATTGAATTATTGATCTCACGGTGGAGAAATTTGCTCGTTACATCAGCTCCAATAGTCAGTTTAGAAGAGGAATGTGCCAAAGGAAGAAAATGGTGCATTGGATATATACTGTGCGTTCCACATATGACAGCTTTTTTTTTTATAGCAGGATTTATATACAGGGTGTTTACATGGATATTTATATAGATGGATATTTATATGTATAGTTGTTGCACTGGGTGTTATATATAGAGAAACGGTTTATTACACATGGTATCAAATAGTAATTGCACATTATACTTTGCACAAGTTCTTGCCGTTGTAGTGGCGTATTGTAGAGTCCTTTAGAGCCCTACCCACTTGGTTCTTTGTCAACATTATTTTCTCTATCTTCAATGTTAATTGAATAAAGCTCGTCTCCACTGCCTTCTTCACTAAAGTTGTGGTCAATTTATGACACTTTCTCATCTCCTGATTTTTATACTCAATAGTACAATGTTAAGGTACCTGAGACAACAGTATTGAAAAATGTGTGGATTTGATGCTTGAATCATTGATCAACAGATACTGATTTTTGGTAATAGATTCCCAAAATCCCGATCTGTGGATCTCTAATGTAAACAAACCTGTCATCACTTGACAAGAAAGCTAAAAAGCGTGCGTAGTGGAAGCTATTTTGTGCCATGATGGCTTCTGTTTAGAGGCTGCTTAAAATTACACACTGTAGCTTTAATATAAGTTAAAATCAGAGAGTTTGAAAATTGCAGACTCACTTCTGTTTGAAACAAAACTACAGTGTTGTGGTTTGTTGCACAAAAAAAATGCATAAACGAAATGTTTGGGTGATTTACTTTGTCTGCAAATCCTTGTTGATTTCTTATTTGTTAGCATGTAGGAGTAATCAAGAATTCACAAGCTGCAAAGTGTATTTGAAGTGAATGTGATTGGTTTTTGTTGTTGTTTTTTGTATTTTTAACCTTTTCCATTAAGTGGTCATTAAAACACATTCAGTTTTGACCAGATGATTGGAACATGAAACTCAGCCAAATTTTTTCTCACTCTGCCTGCTATTATATCAGTATCCCTTTTCTCTTTTTATGCCCCATTTCTTTCATTAGTAACTTATGGATATGCATATTTCACATTTTCCTTCTTACATCCATGATTGATTGTGTAAAACCACCTTAAAAAATGTTTTATTCTTTATATAAAATGATGGCAGAGATGGGAAGAGCCAGGCTGAAGTTCTAGAAGGATCTAGAACTATGTACTTCTTTTTAATTAGATTTATTCTATTCTTGCTCACAGCAGCAAACGTAACTCTTTTCTTTGTGTTCGACAGAATTCAGAGAGTCGTCACAACCTGAGCTATTGGAAGGGAGAACAGTACATCGGCGTTGGCCCAGGTAATTTAAGTAACATCAGAACCACTTCCGGTTGGCTGTACTTTTGAAATCATATTTGTTTTGTGGTCTGGAACAGGAGCACACGGACGGTTTGTCCCCCTGGGGGAGGGAGGTGTTGCACGTGAAGCCCGGACTCAGACCCTGGAGCCTGACGTGTGGATCCGTGAAGTCCAGCAGAGGGGGCATGGGACACGGAGGCGGATCCAGCTGGGCCATCTTGAACTGTGAGCTGTTCCACTTACAGGCAGCAGCGTTTTGTCTTGTCAGGATTATTCTGGTCCTCAAACAAGACAACACATTATTGCAGTTTCCCATGTGAAATGAGGCTGCAGAGAGTGTGAGCGGCAGTGTTTCGAGCTCTCTGTGAATGGCATGTGCTTGTTCTCTGGAACATTCTGCCCATGTGAGAAAAAAGCTATACTGAGACGTGTCCTTGTTACTTCTGAATGATTTTGTTTTGCAGATTGGAGGAGGTGTTGGTGATGGGGATGAGAATGACCAAGGGCATTAATCACAAGGTGAAGCTTTTACAATAGATGTTTTGCTTTCTGTGTGAATGCGTCTGTCAATGAGGAGAAGGTTGAATAGTCAGTCGTTTTTGCAAAATCTGAAAATGTTTTGGCTCAAGTTTCTCACTATTTACAGAACTGGGAGCTGTTCAGCCCTGAATTAAGTCTTCATGAAATCTTTGGTGCATCTCTCAATTTCCAAGAGCTTCAGCAGAGTGGACAGCTGATTCTCGATGATAGGTAATTTAAGGCCTTTGTTTTTTTTTTCTGACATGTTGATTTGCATGCATGCAGCTGTAATTTATTTAAAGTTTAACTAACAATTTCATTTTAACGTTGTTTGGGATGTACTTGGTTGCATAAGAAAACAAAAAGAAGCATATTTATTTTATTATTGTTTGCTATTCAGGGGTTTGCGATGTTCCTGGAAAGGTCTGGCCCTACTGGACAGCATACTTCCCATCTTGCTGGTGGAACTTGACAGGCAGATTTTTCCCAAAAGTGCCAGCTAACTGAGAATGAAGTTTTTTTTTATTTGTTTTATCATAACTGAGAAAAAAGGGAAGAATTTGGACGTTTAAAAAAAAAAAAAAAAAAGCTTGTCGGTCGATGCCAGTATGTGTAAATTAAGTATTTATTTAAGAGATTTCTTTTATTACAACTTGTTTTCACAAGTACTGGAATATTTTTCTTTTTTTTCTTTTACTAATAATGTTTTGTAAGCTTACGTGTGGGTTTAGCAGGATAAAAATGTCAATTAAAAAAGCACCCAAGAGTTCTTATTTTTTTCTTTTTTTAAGTTGTTTATATTGTATTTTCTAAACAGTGTGATTTTGGGAACTTTTTGTAATTTTGCAGCTTATTGGTAAAGCTGCAAATAATAAAAGACATTCCTCTAAATGTGACTTTTGTTGTTCAGATACTGTGCCTGGCACTATGGAATAAATAATATATATTTATATATAAAAAATGCCTTATTTATACTGTTTTCCTTAGTTTTTTTTTTTATTATGGGAAATGAATAGTGCATTAATGTGAAAAAGAAGAAAAAATAGAAGTTCTTTGTCAGTGACCACAGTGGGCTTCAAATATTCCCCATGTTGATATCAGGGTTGTCCCGCCTCTTCTGAATCCTAAAAGCCGTCTTTAGCATGCTTGGATTGCTGTAAATGGGTCCCCAAGGGAATTATATTTATCTTGTCCTTTTTTATTTTGCTTAGAAGAAATACGACTTTTGCTTTTCAAGAAGCCATCTTAGGTGTTACTTTGTGACTCTACAATACTAATCAAATGTCAGATATTTAATTATCTCTCCACTCCGAAAAACCATAACAAAAAAAACAAGAATGGAATAATCTCTGCTAAAATGCTGGGGAGGTCATAACCTAGTGGTTAGAGTACTGCGCTTGTGGACTGAGAACCTTGTTCGATCCCCACAGCCTGGACTCTGGGTCCCTGAGCAAGACTTATGACAGTGTAACGACAATAAAGTTGAAAGTTTATTACATGTACCTCAGGTTGAATGTTCTGTTTTGGGGTCTTTGTTTGTTTGAGACACCAACATATATAGATGCATTCCTTCAGTGGCTTGAATGAAAAACCTCCATTAGTCCTGATTTATAGAGGTTCCCAAGTAATTGGCTAAATTGTTCCTGACACATTTAAAGGTCAGGTGTACATTTGAAACTTTACTCCAAAAACCATGTGAAACATAACTTAGCCCAGAAAGTCATAGCATAGTCAAGACTCTAACTCCTTGAATTATGATGTTTTCAGTTGAGAGAAATTAAGAAATGTTTATTTTACGCTATTTAGGAATTTGATATATCTAATCAACATTTAGTTTAATCACCTCCACCTGACTTGACTTATTCCTACTTGCCAAGTCTGCCTATGGACTTTACTAAAAGTATAAAGCTAGCACGCACTTATCCTGGATTTATGAATCAGCTTTCGTGAAAGCCTCTAAACCATCTTCCTCTGATAGAATCCCTTTAAAAGAAGAGCCCTCGAGCTGTTCCGCGATGTGAATATAATAAAGGGGTATTCAAATTGCTGATTTTTATAAAGCCAATTTATATATTTTAAAAATATTTTAGAGGGTTCATAAGTACATTTGTAAAATATACTTTTGCTCAACATGAATAAATAATATAGGAGCTCTGAGATATGACCGATACAGGAAGTGGATGAAAATCATTTGCCCTCTGGCTTCAAAGTGGGCTCTCTCCATGGTGCTGAACTCATCTTAGCTCTCCACTTCTGTCCTCCTCTGCTTATAAAATAATGCCTTAAGCACGTTTCTGGTGTGTAAACCACCGCAGCTGATTAGACACCATTGCTTGTGACACATTGCCAACCCTGGGCATCGTGGGCGATCTGTATTTGTGAACAATCTCTTGAGTCCGCTCTTGAAGACGTTTTGAGTCATCCTCTCTCGCAGATGATCGCCCTCCCACACTATGGGTTTTACATCATCACTTCATAACCATAGGCTATCTGCCTTTTTTTCTCATATTCTTATTTTAACGGACTGAAAATTTGATTATGGTCAAGAATCAAGCACAAGAATATAAACAAACGTTTATTAAATGATGCAGTTACAGAATACAATAGAAAAAAACAACACGCTTTAACGCACCGGTCCGGCCAGGTGCCACGGAGTATAACTCCATACATGTAAGACATTGCAGCATACTACTACAATTTTGTTTTGTCGGGAAGTTTCAAAATTCATTGAATCTGACACTTCTCGGGTTTCTTGTGTTTGGTGCTTGATCCAAGCACCAGCCGCAGGTCGCTGGTGAAGCTCGGGCGTTGCGCAAGGGGATCCACTGCGGCGCAGGGAGCACCGAGTCCCCGCGTGTGCCTCCCCCTCCTCATGCCCCTCTTGCCAATGCACATCGACTGGTAGGTCAGGATGGGAACGATCTGATGCAGAGAGGGGCTAATTTCATTGGGAAGCCCGCCGAGCGCGGCGAGAGCCGCAAAGGTACTCTCCAGTCCGGCGCCTGTTTTAGCGGAGATCTCAAAGAAAGGCGCGTCCTCGCCGAGGATGTCCATCACTTCTAAGGTGCTGATGACTCTCTGTGCGTCAAGGTCCGCTTTATTGGCACACACCACAGCTGGAAATCTAGCCAGATGGTTGGACTTTTGTAATTTTGACTTGGCTTCTTTAATTTCGTTGAGCATCTCGCGGACCTCAGTCAAAGAGTCTCTGTCATCCAAGCTGAAGACAAGGACAAAAATATTACCTGTAGAGACAAACCGATTGATTATGGTTTAATCAAAGGGCGTCAATATATGGTGGAAAACTGACTTTATTAAACATTCTTACCTGTCAATATGGACAGTCTCCGTTTTGCTGGGAAGTCCCTCTCTGATGCCGCATCTAGTAGGTCGATCTGGTATGTTTCCCCTCCAATGTGAAACATCTTGCGGTAAAAGTCTTCAGTAGTTGGATCGTATTGTTCTTCATATTCTTCTCCCAAGAACCGCCGGAGGATGTTGGTTTTACCAACTCTTGGCGCCCCGAGTACTACAATTCTTTGGCAGTTCTTAGGCTGCATAGCGCCCAACTCTGTCAGGTCCACCGGCTTTTTAGGGAGACGATCAGTCGACATCTGCCGATGCCCAGAATTTAAAGATCTCCTGGAGACCACTCTCTTATCCTGCCGTCTCCAGCACCCTTTGACAGTTTTAAATATACCCATACCTGTTTTAGTTATGTGTGATACTTTGGGTGGCTGAAATCGCGGGATGAGAGCTGCGCTCTGCAGAGCTTGGTGCGCAATTCGTGGCTGGGGATGCCCGGTAAAAGAGTTGAACACTTCGAGGATGCCATCAACGGGAAAGTAGAACTTCTCTGTTGAGTTCATCCCTTTGGATCGTGTTACCGAGAAGCTATTAGTCTAATCAGTAGATCTGTTTCCCCTTCTCCTTTATATGTGCGATGCAACAGAGCTGAGTGCCATCTCTTATACCCCCGCTGAGGGCGCATGCAGTTTCTGCGTCATCGCTCTGATTCATAAAGTATGCCTTTTATAGAAGCACGAATCACCTCCATAATGTCCTATGAAAAAAAACATCACTTTGGAGGAAAATATACCCAGATACATCTAGAAATACAGGTAGACAGGACACCCAATGAGTTCAGATCCAATCAGGGTTAGATTTTGCATATGAACAGTTTGTTCTGAAACAAACACTCCAAGATGTAAATTATCATGACCGGTACAGTCCTATAATTGAACGCACTCTACCTTTTTTTAGCATCAAACATGCAGATGTTTTCCTGTTTCAGTTTGGATAATTGGATAGCTTTTACTCTGATGGATGCAGAGAAGTCTAATAGCTCCAAATCCCTGCAGATATTGCACTGTGGGTTGTGAAGTGCTCAGAGTGATTACAATGCTCTCATCCATCCTGCAATCGTGATTTGGTGACAAACATCCTTTGCTTTTCTATTACCTTGTTTTTTCCCATTAGTTATGACATTTAACTGTTGGAGAACATATTAGAATCACATGGATAATTTCAAACAAGCACCACTGCACCCTAATAAAAGCGCTTTGAAAGATTTATGGCTCTTGAGTTCTGCCTCTGCATAAGCCCCCTTATATTATAATATCACGACTGGCTGCTCTGTGATTCACAGAGCCTGAGAATGAATGACTCCTTTGTTGCACTCCTAGCTTTAACATGATATTATGAAAATATTTTGCAACTGAATGTTGAGAGAAGTTGAAATTCTGTGAATGTTGTCTGTGAAATATTAAAACAAACATGTGTTAATTTATTTGATTTTCATATAGACAGTATATAATTAAACACACTCCCCATGATCTATTTTCTTAACAGATGTTTCCTTTTGTTACTAAATAAAGTTGTTTTTCTTATGCATGAGGCTTGACACTCAACAAGCTGATAAATAACTGGACTGCAGCAAGATTACCACCCACACACTCTTTTCCAGTTCTCCTTTGTAATGCTCACAAAATGTGATTTGAAAATGATTTTTCTGCAAAGACTATTTGTTTTCTGGGCAAAATATATGAATGTTGTTTGAAATCCTTCACACACAAATTGGCAACAAATGTAAGTTGACTCATTAGAGAGTAAAGCATGCCACTGATTCTGGCATTTTGAAAAATGTTTGTATTTTCTCAAATCTTTAGTATAGATCATGAATTTAGCCTCCATAAAGAGTTAAGAATACTTTGCAAAGCTTAATTTCTATTTACACAGTGTCACAACTTTCTTGCTGAAGGGGCTGTACTCATGAAATAGAACAAGGCTAGATGAAAAGAGACATTTCAGAGTGAAGGGATCACAATGAATGCTGAAGGACATCACCAAGCTCTTTGTCAGTGTACTGCAGAAGCCAGAACATGTGACAAAAAATGATATTTTTCACATCAATAAGCTTTTCAGAGCAGAGAAATCAAGGACATTCTGAGTTTAAAGAAGTTTTAAAAAAACTGAAAAAACAACTCTCTATCCATTCATCTCTCTCTATTTGTATATGTATCAACTGATCCATCCATCCATCCATCCATCCATCCATCCATCCATCCATCCATCCATCCATCCATCCATCCATCCATCCATCATTAATCAGTACCTACCTTCTATAGCAAGGTGACTGGCCAACCAATCCGCCAACTGTGGTTAAAACTCATTAACAGGCTAATCCCATCCCTGCATTATAGCACAGTGGTGGCAGCATCATGCTATGGTCTCCTTTTTTTTAGCAGCTAGAAATGGCGGACCAGTCATAATAGAGGTAAAATCAGTGCAGCAAAGTATAGAGACATCCTGAACAAACACAGCCAAGATCTTAAAGGAGTTGCTTCAGAACCCTTTTTTTCAATATCCTGGAGTGGCCAACCCAGAGTCTAGACATTGAATTCAACTACATATTCGTCTTAAGTCCAAAACAAGTTTGAGATGCAATACGAAGGAGAATGGACCAAACTACCTTATGATAGGTGGCATGAAATGGCATAATATTCAAAAGGACTTCAGGCTGTAGTTGCTACAAACGTTGATCAAAAAAGGATTAAGCAAAGGCTATGAATACTTATGTAAATTTAAAAATTTTAATATTCTTAATAGATTTCTAACAATCTCTAAAATATGTTTTTTACATTTTCAAAATGGTGGTACTGTGTCTAATGTTGAGAAAAGAAATTAAATGAACGATAAGGCTGCAACCTAACTAAATTTGGAAAATGTGTAGCAATGTGAAAACTTTCTAAATGCAATGGATAATGTTTCCAAGCATTGTAACAGTGTGGCAAACACAATGAATATATTTGCAAAATGAGTAAATATAAGTCAGAAATTGAGCAAAAATAAAGTGGGATAGTAGTGAAGAAGTGTAGGGGGCACCGAAGGTCTGCATCTATGTGGGAGGAAAAGTTATAAGCAAGTTCTAAGTGAGGGGAAGTGAACAACAGAGGAAGTCAGAAACTTTAAAGGATAAATCAAACAAGTCAGTATGTGCAAGAATAAATAAACAAGTAAATAAAAGAGCTGGAAACGTGAGTATTATAAGTAAAATAAGTACATGTAAATATTGAACAGTGGATATAAATCATTTGTTTTTCTCCAATGTATGCTGTGATGTAACCCATTCAGTTCAGCAGGTTTTTAAGAGGGTATCACTGTTTTAAAAATTGAGGGAAATCTTCTTAACCAGAATATAATAACACTTCACTTAAACTCTTGTCAGTTAAGTTGTAACAGGGTTTCTAATCAGTGTCAACAGTTAGTGTTAAAGTGTGTTCTGAGACACACCTAATATTATAAGGTTTCTGATGGCATTTTAGTGAAAGGAATTTTAAACATCTTTAATGTCCACAAATAATGAATAGTTGTATTAACCATACATAAACCAAACAAAGTTTTATGAGGCAACTGCCTAGTATTGCCTAATGGTAAATCTTCCCCTGTGTGACTGATGGCTGGTAGGTCAAACCAGAGGATGCTCTGTGCTGCTCTTATGGCCTTTTAAAACCAGTGCTGTCCTCTATTTAGTTCCACCATTCTCAACTTTAACCAGCTAGCTGAGGAAAAGTATTGCAACAGCATAATGCGTTCTGCAAACCTTTAGGTTGAGGGGGATTTGCAGTTTTCCAAGACACATAAGCGTTCAGTTTATATCTCATCTGGCCAGAGTACTTCTTTCTGTGGGTTTGCAAAGTCTTCTACCAACTTTGAACACAAGTTCTGGTCTGGTTAATAAATTATCTTACCTAAGGTGTGGATGTTTTCACCAATTCTAGAATTAAGATGGCCTCACCACTGCTTTGTAATAAATCAAAAGTAGTATCAAAGGCCAGATTTTCTTTTTTCCAATATGTGAACTAGAATACTGTGTCGACTTTTGTTTTTCTCAGAGCTGAGAGTTGTTGATGGGTCATATTCTTGTACAGCTTGTTTTTTTATGGTTATTGTTGCTCTCCTCAACCCTGACCTCTGTAGATTTGTATTCAACCAACATTGGATATAAAGAATTTGAATTAAAAATAGTTCCCATAATAACAGGATCAAAGATCTCTTAGAATGGATTTTTCCAAGGACTTTCACAGAAAATATGTGAACCACCACTAGAGGGCAGTAATAAAACACACTGGATGTTAGGGTGAAATGTGAGATTGTGTGAGACTGTTTAGGTTCACTTTTGTTCCAAATACAGATAATTTAAAATCTAATAAAAAGCCACTCAAAACATAGAACCTTAAATATGTTTAATTCTTGTATTTAATTGTTTGGGACATACATTATTATCTAGAATCAATTATTTAAAATATTGAAGGATTGCTTATAAATCTAAAAGGAGCTTTAAATCCAAGCAGAATATTATGCAATGCAAACAAGAAGTGATATTTCCCCTGCTTGGGACCTGTGACAAACCCTTCTTCCCTGTTCCTCCTCCTCCTCTCAAACCTTGCCTGCATGTCCGCCCTGCTCTGACCTCATCACGCTTTTGTTGGGAAACAAAGAATGTCCAGGCATCTGTTTTGAGGAGAAATAAAGACAGAGAGCGCCAAGATAAAGAAGGGGAGGGAAGGAGGAGTTGTGCAAAGCTGAGCTGGACTAATCTGATCATTAAGACTCCTTTCAAAATAAAAATAAAAGTTGGAGCCAGAGTTTGCTGAGGGATTCACACACCAATACTCAGATATGTCAAACTCCGAGAGCTAGAAAACGTCCTGGGATTCTGTTTTATTGATTTGCTTGAAACTAATCGCTGTACACTATGGCCTTTTCGGTTGTCTCAAAGAATGTCTGTTGTTTCAAGGTGGAGCTGGTATTTCCTGTATATCCTGCTCAGTCAGTGGCAGTCATCTCTCCTGCAGCTTATTCTTCCTCACTTAGGTAATCATTTTCTTACTCAAGATGACAACCTGATCCTCCTAATCTTTCCTGTAAACAACCTTCCTTCAGATTAATTGTTTCATCAATTCCAAATGAATGCATATACCTAAAAAAGATTTTAGATGAATATTTAATCTTAAAGATGTAACGTCACAATATCTCCAGTAAATAAGTAAAGAGCAGAAAGGCAAAGATGAGGCTGCTAATGATGAAATGTGTTTTTTCTGGGGGATTTCTAGGAGGTGTGCTAAACTGCTGTTGTACTTTTCTTTTTATAACCTGCCTGAGACATTGACAGGTTTATTTCGCTGCATTGTTTTACATTCACATGAAATGTTATATCTATAGCTAAGTAGAGGATGTGTTCTATGAAATATAGAGATCACAGTTCCTGTGATTGTTTACCTCTTTCTGCTTCAATTCAGTTCAGTTTATTTATATAGCTCAAATTCACAACACATGTCATGTCAAGGCACTTTACAGAGACAATTAAACCAGATCATACAGTCAAATTGATTCAAAACTTTCTATCTAAGGAGAACCAGCTGATTGCATCAACTCATTGACTCAAAGGCAATCCCTTATATCAATCATGCTTTTATCGACAGTGGAGAGGAACGACTCCTTTTTAACAGGAAGAAACCTCCAGCAGAATCAGACTCAGTGTGAGCCATCAAAAGGCAACTGTCAACCAGCTCCACAGGCGGTCCCGTCCAGGAAACACACAGGCAGGCAGACGAGCTCCGAGCCAGCTCCCATGTCAGAAGATGAAAGAGAGCACATCCAGTTAGTCACAGTCAAAGAAACAGGAATACACTAAAAAGCAGGCCTAGCTCCAACATCTATAAACAAAGGTGTTGATGGCAGCAGCACAGGTGACATTTGTCTCCAGGATGGTGTCACAGCTAAACAGGAACAAGTATTTTCTGATACATAACACCAAATTAAAACTGCTTCTCTTCAGATTGAACTTTTTTATTGGAAAGATTTAATTTCAAACCCTAAGGTGAGTCTATGTGTACAGGCATTTTATTTAACTGTTTGATGTAAGCCTGCCCAGTTTACAGGGGCACGAGTAAGGACGAGGGGGGTATAGGGCAGTTAAGAAGCACAATGGCCTCCTTTTTAAACTTGCTAGCAAGGTTATATATATATATATATATATATATATATATATATATATATATATATATATATATATATATATNGAGGAACGACTCCTTTTTAACAGGAAGAAACCTCCAGCAGAATCAGACTCAGTGTGAGCCATCAAAAGGCAACTGTCAACCAGCTCCACAGGCGGACCCGTACAGGAAACACACAGCCAGGCAGACGAGCTCCGAGCCAGCTCCCATGTCAGAAGATGAAAGAGAGCACATCCAGCTAGTCACAGTCAAAGAAACAGGAATACACTAAAAAGCAGGCCTAGCTCCAACATCTATAAACAAAGGTGTTGATGGCAGCGCAGCACAGCTGACATTTGTCTCCAGGATAGTGTCACAGCTAAACAGGAACAAGTATTTTCTGATACATAACACCAAATTAAAACTGCTTCTCTTCAGATTGAACTTTTTTTACTATTTGTGGTCCATAACTCGTTTGGTATTTGTGCTCAGTCAGAGCTCTGATGTGAGGGATACAAAAGCACTTTGGATAAACATTAAAGCAGGTATTGAGCATTTCTGTAGCATGAGCAAGTGCCAAGTCCTGCTGAGATGAACCTTTCATTTTGTCAGCAGAAAGAAACATGGAGGGCTTTAAAATTGTCCTTGCAGGCAATTGAAAGAACTAAGGATTTTAAAATACACACCAGACCACCACCAACAGATGACACTGTGCTTCCAAATAAAGCTTTCTGTTGCATATTGCACCATTTATACTCCACTGTTTCCTTCCACTCAGCTTTACATTAATGTGATTGAATAAAGCACTCTGTGCACAGCCAGCTAACTTAGTAATATCCTTATGTGGCTTACCCTTACTGTGGAGAGTGTCCATGATTGTCAGGTGGACATATGTCAAATAAGCAGTTTTCTTTGCATCATTATGACCATAATTAACGCTTAAAATGATTCTTTGTTTAATTAATCAATTTAAACTATAATAAACTTCCTCATTGTATTCTTATTAAAAGAGATGCATATATGCTAGTGGGCCCCAACAGGCCTAAAGCTTCCCAGCCATTTTAATCCTGGCTGGGATTCATTTCTTAGAATGATCACCTGCTTCATTCAGATCAGATGCTTCCCCTGCAGGCCATGAAAGAGTTAAGTCTGACTCTGCATGCACTGAGCACTCCTCCCTCTTCCCACCTCCCCTCTCACTCTGCTCTCCATCCATTTTTTTTTAACTTGGTGTGTTTGTGTGTCTGTCATCTGCAGATTCACTGCGTGCGTTTGAAAGATGCGCGCACAACTTTAGTTGGAAAACACTTATTAGTGATCAATTTGCCCCGATTGCTTCCCTTCTCTCCCCCCTGCGCTTTTTTAAACAGCCATACTAGTTTTTTTCCTGTCCGAGTAGCAGCTACGGGATATGCAGAGAGGCGGGGACCTTTCTCTTTCCACCTAAATCCTCCCCAAGTTGGGACCCTGCTGACGCGCAATGACTTGAAGGTAAGAGCGGAGAAATGGGAGGAATTAACTGAATCTCGGTGGGTAATTTGCTTATTTTTTTAGCGTAGGTTCTTTGATTTTCTAACTTTTGAACTCGGAATCACAGCTGAGTCACCGTCACATACTTCCACCTACGCGATCGTCCCACTTGACGCACAATGGCACCAATTCGCCGTCCTGGTTTGGGACGGAAAGGACGCATGAGTCAAATTTACTGCGCGTTTGTTTAAAAGCAACCTGAACACTGTTCTTTGAGCATGATTTTAATTACTTACTAAATGATTTATTTCATAAGAAAAATATCGCTTCAAACGAAGATTGAGTACTTTATATTTTTTTTAGAGGGGGGAGTATTTCTAAACAATTTTCTTGTTTCAGTGTGTTTAAATTCCATAGAAACTTTGGTTAAACTGTTCTGAAATGCAAATGTCTAAATCAAGGCACCAGAACCTGTCACTGAGGCACTCAGGTTAGATGTCAAATAAGGCCTGAAGGAGACTTTACCTCCTATTTAAGCTCTTTAGGGTTACTAGATGTATTCAAACATAATCTGTCCACCTTATTAGATCTAAGGAGCAGCTTCTTTAAAGGACCAGCTCGTTTTAATCCGGATTTAAGGCATGTTGTCTGTAGCAGTTTGGAGATTTGGGTTTTAGGATTTAACATGCGGCCACTGCTGCTACCCACTTCACTCTTACTAATGTTTAATCTTATTAATTGTATTATTATACGTTTTAAATCATATAAGACATAATCTTTGGATTTGTTATCCTTTATTTTCAGGAAAAAGATTCTTGTATGAGTTCCAAATAACTCCTTCTGTTAGAACAAACTGTTTCTGCTTTGTTTAAAAAACTTTATCAGTGTAGACAAAATAATCCCTGAGAAAAAGTGGCTTACCACCTTTAAGATTTAGTCTCTGAAGGTTTTTGAATTTCCAAAAATCGTAACTCTATATTTGCTGCTCTGATGTAATCAAACTAGAACAACAGGGAGGATCAGTTCCTCCCCTTTCTGATAAGGCTCACAGGTAAAGCAAAGGTTCTTATATCATCACATTATGTGGTTTTCTACGCAATGGGCTAATTGTTGCATTTAAAATGGAAAGAAAAGTTTATAGTAAACCTTTCAAAAAGGCTTTAGGAAATGCAGTTTGTTTTTTTATTTTACAAAAGGTGTTCAGTTACACCTTTGTCCTTTTAGTTATTCTTAACTGAGAATGACATCAGTTAGTTTCACTTGTGTACAACCTGATGGGATTACCTTGCTAACAATGCAACAGATTAAATTAAGTTTGTGTTTTTTTTCCCCAGCAGGACAGCAGTTGTTGACATCGCTGAAGTTGCCAAGTTGTGTCGACTGTCCTGCATTTCTCTGCGGAACTGAAATTCCCCCTCACCCAAAAGCACTGGACTTTCTTGCCTTTTATTCTCCCCTTTGCCGAAAGTGAAACAAAGCAGTCACCATGCAGAGTTCATCGCTTCGCCGGCAGGTGAAAAACATGGTCAATAACTACACGGAGGCAGAGATCAAGGTCCGGGAGGCCACCTCCAACGACCCCTGGGGACCCTCTGCATCTCTCATGTCTGACATTTCAGACCTCACCTACAATGTGGTGGCCTTCACTGAAGTCATGGGAATGATTTTTAAGAGGCTGAACGATCACGGCAAAAACTGGCGCCATGTTTACAAAGCATTGACACTACTGGACTACCTAGTCAAAACGGGCTCTGAGCGTGTGGTCAAAGCCTGCCGGGACAACATTATCACCATCCAGACGCTTAAAGACTTCCAGTACATTGACCGAGATGGACATGACCAAGGTATCCATGTCAGGGAGAAGTCTAAGAAACTGGTGGCTTTGTTGAAAGACGACGCCAAGCTGAAGAGCGAAAGGAGCAGTGCACAGAAGACTAAGGCACGGGTGGGCAGAAGCAGTGCTGGATACTCAAGACGCTTCAGTGGGGATGATTTCAACACATGCGGAAGCTCATCATCATTCAGCCGTGAGTAGCGTCAACCTTTACAAAACACAAACATACTTACTTGGAGAAGTTATATAACCCGATAAATACTGACTGAAATATTCCAGAATGTTTCCTGCAGCATGTGACCTGTCACCGTGAAGGAATGCACACATGACAAGTCAAAATATCATTAGATAGATGCCATCATTTGTTGTCAGAATCTTAAAAGTACTTATATTTTTCTGCTGACCCATCACATGTTAATCTTTATGCCTACTGGATTTTATTGTGATACCAGCATCTCGGTCTGATATTTACACCTCAGGAAGTGTTGATGAAGCACTTGCTGCACTTGTTATGGTAAAATGTCAGTCAGACCATCCCATCACAGTTGGACATCTACATTCCTTTCATTCTCCTTAACCGTCATGTCAGCTAAACTGGAGTTACAAAAGAAAGGGGCCCAGCAGGTGTCCCTCGGTTTGAAACCCCAGCTGAGATGACACTGCTATTATAACCCTGGTTAGGGGATGCACGGTACCTAGTTAAAAGTACACATATGTATTGAACTTTACTCATTACAAACACAGACTACTTTCATTGAGATGTTGAGATAAATGGCAACACAAAGTGGAGTATATTTGTTAAAAGGAAGGACAATATTGGATGTTTTTTTTTCAAAATGATTTACGAAGAACGGTATGCGTATATATTTAGCCACCCAGAGTGAACTCTTTGTCGTACCACCTTTCGTTAGGATCACAGCTGTAGGTTTGCACATTTATAGTCTGACTTAATAAAGATTTCTGTCTATAAAGACACTCACCGCTAATCAAGTGGCACCATGGATCTCTTCACTAAAGTAAGCAGAACTGCAGGCTGTATCTATTCGTCGTGTTTTACCTACATGAATATGCAGAATAATTGTCAGAACGTGCAAAAACTGTAATTACTTACCATGTAAGTGGCAGTGTGATTTATCAAACTATAACAGGTTATGGGTACAGGTTCCTCATCTGTAGTTAGATGGTTTATAGTCAGGTGCAAACTTAAAAATGTCCTTGGTAATTTTGATGAGAAGGCAAAGATGCATTAACAAACTTGAGATGGAGAATATTCTGTGCACACGTCAACATATTTGGACTGTCAGAAAATAAAATTAGTTCAACACAATGTTGCGCAATGAATGGAATAATGGGGATGGTTGCAAGTAGAAGTCATACAGTATCTCCTATGGAAAATTTCTGGCAACACTTACTTCTGGATAGATTATCCCAGCTTACCATTTCCCAGAGTAGTTTGCTGTCTAGCTTTGCCAGATTCATTTTAGGAATTGGGGGTCTATATGGGAATGTTGTGCCTCACTTGTTCACCCTCTCTTTTTGTTATAATCATAGGGTCATGTTGTAAAATACCTTGCAAAAACTATTTTTTTTTTGTAAATGGAAATAATTTCTATAAAGAACCGCAGCACTAGTAAATATGAAGGGGCTTTTTCCCACAGAAGATGGGCTTGTTCTGTGTTAATCATTATAAAAAGTGTTATCTTAATATATTATGAATTAAATCTTCTTTTTGCATGTTGCTATCTTAAGGCCGCTGTTCACATTTCCGTGGCACTAACAATGCATAACCCATGGCGGCTAATTTCAACCGTCTTTCTTGCTATTCAAGTTATGCATCAGGAATGCTGGTCATTATTTAGAGAAAATGAAAGATGTGTCGTTTGTTTTGTCATTATCATTCAATTGACAAACCAACTTTTTTCTCTTGTTTTTAAAGCTAAAACATGTAATATTTTCTTTGATAAAAGAAAACAGACATTTTGCATCTATAAAAACCCCAGACTTCTTTTTAGTGACATTGCTTTCAAAAATCTGAACGATGACCTTGACTGGTTGAGACGATTGGAATGATCCAGATTCCAGCGGCTCCTCTACCAAGTCATCTGATAATTTTTTCCATTTCATTTCAGGGAAGGTCCTCTTTCCTTTCCTTTTCTTCTCTGCCTAGATCTTCTCCATATTGCGATCATACTTGCCATCTTTGCACAGTGCTGTTTCTATTTCAGTCTGCAGATGGGATGTCCAAAATAGTCCACTCTGCTCCATCAAACAGTTTCACACACAAAATTCTGATTTAAATGGGCAAGATGGGAAGAACCTCTGGACTTGTTAAAACTTGTTAAAACTCAGACCCCGACCAGACAACTCCAGATTTGAAGGAAGGGTGATCAAACCTACTCCTTGGTCAGAAAGGAGGCTTAACACTCCACTCACAGTATCCCAACTTCTGCTATGGCTTCTTCAGCTTTGTACAGTTTCACCTTTCGACTCAAACTTTTCTGTGTATACAGTATATAGTCCTAACAGGTCAGCCGTGACACATCCATTAGCTACATGACGTTTTTTTTGTTTGCACAAGCAGTTTATTACTCTTTTTTTTGTGATCTTTGATTAGGCCATAAGAGACTGAAATGTTTGCCCATTCTTCTTTCCAACAAAGCTCACGCCCAGTTATATTGAGTTGGTTTGTCAAAATTAGTTTCAAAATCTTGCCACAAGTTCAAAATTATATTTGTCTCAAGACTTTAATAGGGACATTTTTCACTTTGCATTATATTGTAGCTCTGGCTCAGGGTTTGAGCCAGAGAACTTATGGCACAGTCTTATGTCTTTTGCATCCTCTGACATTTTCTTTACAGATTTTTTCCCCCCATTAACTCTCATGAGCCTTGTCTCTCCCTGCTGAAGAGGTATTCCCATCACCACGGTTCACTGTGGCAACTGGAGTGTTTAGGGACATTTGCAAAGTTAGTTTGCACCAAATACATTATATCCTTTTTAAAATCTAGAAGAAAAATCCGTTTTGGTATCTTCTAACCAGAACACTGTCCACATTTTGCCAGTTTGCAGAACTTTACTTGTGCAAAACGGCAAACTGGACTTAGTTTCTTTTGTAAACTCTAGCCTAATTTTTTTTTTGTGTTACTCTTCCTTAAAGGGGAATTTTACACTTTTTTTCCTGTGTTACTCTTCCTTAAAGAGGACATTTGTGAAGTTCATTATCAATACTTACCCTATAGATTCTCATATTAGCTGACTACTAAAGGAAGTTGGTTAAATTCAGCATCAGATATTGGCGTATTGGAGGCTGAACAAAAATAAATTGCTAATCTATTTTCTTGTTTTTCTTTTATTTTTAACTCCTTGTCTAATTTTTTTCTACTTCTGTACAACTATACCTTACTTTGCTTTTATTCACACACAAACAACATAAATACATTGAAGGTGCTGTATTTGTATTCCTTTACTTACTCATATAAGAAACACATGAGTAAATAGTAAAGTTAACACCAAGTTTATTGTTAAGTTAACAAAACCACACCCATCACACCCAATTTTAGATAACCAGTGATTAAATCTTTGATAGTTTTAGGGTGATGTCCTCCATATTAGCATAAATCTAACACAGGAAATTAAGGTGGGGCTTCGTTTGATTACTTTATTGATGGAATTCTATTTTATTAATTTTATCTTATCTTCTTAGATGCAGCTATAAAGTTTTTTTTTTTAATTCTTCGTTTTCCTTCAATACAAATAAAAAATGTTTATCATAAACTAAACAGAAAATGACATTTTATATTAGTAAAATGAGACCTGATCAAATAAGAATGAATGTTTAGACAAGAGTTAATTTAAACATAAGGAAACTAATAATTTAAATGAAAATATATGAACAATGAATAGCAAGTGGAGGGAGTGGCAATGCATGCATTTCATGATCTCAAGGGCATGGCTGCTCAATGCACTAATGAATCAGCAAATGCATGCAGCTATTGGCTGATATAAAAAAAACATGTTAATGTTGGCCATCAATATGGGCTTGCCGATTGGTCAGTCTACCTCTAGTAAAAACTATTTAAGGCAATAATAGATAACTATTTCAACATGTTTTAAATGACAGGTACATATTGAACTCCATTGACCATTTAGTGTGATTCAACTACAGTTTGTTTTTAAAGCCTAGTACTTATTTCATTATCAGCAAATCAAAACATGTCTAGCGGCAAAACACATGATGTGAAAAGTAAAGATCTTTTATAAACTGTTTGCTTCACAATATAGATTATATTTCGGCATCTGTGCAGATTATAGGGTGTTTATGGAGGATGTTTTAGCAGCGTTTGGGTTCATAAAACCCTACTTTGCTCAACAGTGAATATTTCAGCTTGTCTCNATCTGATATTAAGGGAGTATCTTAATTTTTTTTGTCCTAATAAACTTTCCACTTGTAAAGCCTATGTTACTTAGGCCCTGCATAGGACTATTAGATTCAGATTCAGAAAAGTTTATTGATTCCAACGGGCAATTAATTTGCAGCAAACCACATAAACGATCATTGTAAAAATCACAAACAGTCACTCACTGTGTGTCACTCTCAACAGTTTAGACATGAGTAGATGCTCAAAGAGCAATGGTCCATAACAAAGAAAATGGTTCACATTTCCAAAGGGTCTAAGTTACTTATTAAACACGCTCCCATTAGAACAGTTCAGGGGACAGAGAGTTTGAAATAGCTGGAGAAACGATTGGAGGAAATAGCTTTTAGTTTTCAGTGTTTCTAACATGGAAGATTGTGTTTTGCATGTGCTGAATTTTATTAACAATTCCATGTATTTGAAATGTCTGTGTTTGCTATTTTCTCAGCAGCTGAAATGCTGATGGATGACGTAATAGTGACAAGTTGGCATAAGTTAATTTCCAGCAAATATTGTGGATCAGACTAGGGATATTGAGGAGCAGCACCCAGCAAGTAATTGGCCTCAGAGACCTTAGTTTGCCAACATGCATTCCACTTCCCTATTTTAGCCCAGTGACCCCCAGTCTGGCACACAGACTGGTATACCACCGCCAGTCAGTTCCCCAAATCTACACATGCGTCTTGCGATCCTCTAAGAAGATTTGGGGTATTGAAGAGGGCCTAACTCCAAATCCAATGCATCTATTCCTCTCCCCCACCAGCAACCTCTCTCACTACACAGCAGCGTCATTGTTTTCAGTGCAGGCAGAACCGGGCAGGCTGCAGCGAGCCATGCCAGCTAAGGCTCTGAACAAAAAGCAATGGAAAATTAACATGCAACAACAGAGCTTGCTCTTTCCTGACCTTAAAATCTGGTTTATTTTTCCTTTCCCCTTCTTTTTGAATTCGTAAATTCTTCCTAAAACCGCACATTCCCCATTCCTCTTAAAATGTCTAATCTCTCTGCTGTACTGTTTTATAGCCTCCGTTGTTGCCTCCACTTCATCTCATCTTGATCCAGACCTCGAACAAGCCATACCAGCATCTAGTGGAGAAGAGGAGCTGCAGCTGCAGCTGGCTCTGGCTATGAGCCGAGAAGAAAGTGAAAAGGTATCTCTAAAGGACGTAATACATACAAACACACACACACAAGCACACGTCTTCCAGAAAGAGATTTCTTTTGCAGTGCTGCCTTTTGAAATTGCTTCACCCTCATGAAACATTAAACGGCTCCTGCTCACTCTCATTCCTCTGCTCGTGGTCTATGCCACAGTTTTCTAGTGAGATGAGAATGGCACACTTGTGTGTTATCAGTGATGGAACTTTGACCAATCCGTGTGAGCGATGCTGAATGAGTAATCTGAGAGTGAGCGAGCGAGAAGTCAAACAGGAAATGTGCATCGATCCATAGTCCCACACTCTGCATTAGTCTTTATGTCAAGGGCAGAGTTAGAGAGTTTTATCTCTGTTAAAACATAGATATTCTAGTTAACGCCAAAAAGAATTTGGAGCAGAATTTAAATAATGGAAGCTTTTTTTGAATCAGAAATGTATCGGCTTGTATTTACTCCTTTTATCACAAGATACTTATTATTGCATTATTGAAATTATGTCCCATTGAGCTCAGAATTAGCACACCTGAAATATCACTCTTTGATCCAGGGTTTCCGTTGGTCATTAAAAATCATTGAAAGTCATTAAATTATAATTTTTTAAATTAAGGCCTTAATTGGCATTAAAATTCTTTAAAAGTGATTATCGTGGCATTTAAAATGCTTTATTTTCGTCAGATATATTAGATATAAATATATGTGTTTGCGCGGAACTGCTTCAGGTTGATTGTTAAGCCGTATGTTTGGAAAAGAACCTTGAGGCGGGGAAAGAGCTAGAGAATGGGGGGAAAATGCAAATTTCAACAAAGGTGGCTGGAAAACGAGGAATTAGGGAAATGGCTGCAGCCTGTCGATGGTAAATTGTATTGGAGTCATGGGTATTTGTTGATGGCATTAAAATAATGCCATCGACATGTTTTATAAAACATAAAATTAGAGTTACTAATTCCTGTATAAACCCTCTGATCAGTTTTACTCCTAATCCTTCCTGCTTGACTCTAGCCACCTCCCACAGTGGATATTGATGAACAGACTCAACTCCAAATCGCAATGAAACTCAGCAAAGAGGAGGCCCAGAAGGTAAAAGTAAACCTGGATGCGGGATGAGCCTGCCTCTGTCTTGCTGCACTTCACCCGTTGCTCTGCAACGGCCAACTCCATGCACTATCCCCCTTTCCTTTCCCTATAGCTGTGGTTCATAATACCCATCGTTTAGTCATCTTTAAAACCGGAAAAGGCCATCTTTCTCCAAAGAGTTACTTCTCTTACCTCTTTATAACTAACCCATATATTTCGTCTTGTAAATCCATTTGGTTGAGGTACACATGCCAGATACTCTGGTCTGCTGTTGAAAGGATTGAGCCCTTCCCCTTTATTTGAATGCCTATCCAGTAGAATTGCATGCAGAATTAACAAACTGGATGTCCAAGCTTTGTTTTTGCTCTGATCATTCTTGGAATAATGCTTAATTCTTCTTACAGTCAGTCAAACGTGCACCAGCTCCCGTCGTGGAAATGGACGAGGACGCCCAGCTCCAACTAGCTCTGAGCCTGAGCAAGGAGGAACACCAACAGGTACTCACCACAATTGAAGTTTTAACCAACTTTTAATGCCCTATTCAACATTTGAGGCTTTAAAATTTTGACGTTTTTGATTTATTTGTATGAGCCTCGCATCCTAGATATTTGTCTTCGGTTTTTGTCCATCTCTGCTAACATACATTCATGCAATGGTCTAGAGTGCGCGCCAACTGTGTGCATAGTCTGCCTCGGGATAATAAAGTCATAAATATAGCATGGCAAGACAATATGTGCATTTTGCCGAAAGCCGCTTTGCTCGAAGGCACCCATGTGTCCATATCCATTTTTAGGAGCAGCTGAGCCGCAGAGGGGATGATACTGATCTCCAAAAAGCTTTGGAGGAGAGCAAACGTGAAATGGCTGGAAGAGGAGGGGTATGAAAAGTTTTGACATTTTATTTTGTTACAGGAAGAAGTGCCAGATAACTTCAAATGTGATATTTTTGTTACCAAAACAATATCTGGCTTTTGTTCTAAAATAACGGTTTAATACATATTTGATTCTCTTGTTTATGTCCTCAGACCGCCTTCATGGACCTGGTTGACATTTTTGCAGTACCTGCAGATGCACCACCCAGTGACATTCGCTGGAATAATACTTCACAGCAGGCAGCAGCTGGAGCTACAGATCCCTGGGACTCCCTGGGTGAGCCTTAATCTTACCTACTCATCTTGACCAAGCAAACCTTATTGTTTCCATTTTATGTCATTATAAAGTGAAAAGAAATGTTTTTCCTCTGGCCACAATAAGCAAGTTATTAGGCAGATAAATTATAAATGTGTTTAATTAAATTGTATTCACTTGTTTTGTGAAAACCTCAAACATTTGTCAGATCAGTTAACTAACAGCATCCTGAAGACAAAGGAACAGACACAGCAGGCTGGGAGTACAGTGAAGTTGAATGCATTGGTAGCTATAAAGCAATATTCCAGGCTTTAAAGATGGCATAGAGCACTATTTAATCGGTTATCCTAAAACAGAAATGGTACAGCACAATTCAGGGGTGGATTTGGAAATTCATGCTCAGGATATTATCACTCACCACATTCCAATTAACACAAACCAATCAACCAATAGAAATTAACATTCTAAATAAATTATATTGTCTTAAGTTAATTGTGTACAAATTATTCTAAAAACATAACCTACTGGGACTCTTCTTCCTCTGATTCAAAATATTACAAGAAGATCCTTCCTGACCAGAACCCAGAGTATTATCAACAGCATCTCCACTCAGAACTATAAACTGGTTTTGCCTTTAGGTCAGAGAATAAACTAACAGTGGAGCAAAGCAGCAAGGCTCCACCACAGCTTCATCCATTATGCTATGAGACTCTTGGACTCAAATTAAACCCCGTGCCAAACCTTTACACACCCTTCTTCCTGAGTAGGTCTACTGGCTCAAATCCAGAGTTTCACTTCACTGCCTATCATTGTTTTATGTGCAATAAATACAATTTCAACTGAATTTACAATATGGAAAATATGCTATGTAAACAGATGATAGTATTTCCAACATATTTTTCATTAATGTTTTTCTCCTTTTTTAGAGCTAGATTTTGTTTAGATTTTACTAGCCCGTTCACTTCACGAAGTCTGTATACATTGTATTTACCCATCCATCCAAATTATTGGAATGGGGTGTTCTAATCATTCCCATGGCCACTGGTGTATAAAATCAATCAGCTAGGTATGCAGACTGCTGTTTCAAACAGTGAGAGGATGGGTCATTCTCAGTAGCTTAGTGAACTCCAGCGTGGACCTGTGATAGATGCGGCATGTGCAACAAATTGAAAGTTATGAAATTTCCTCACTCCTAAATATTCCACCATCAACTGTCAGCTGTATCATATGAAAATTGAAGTGCTTGGGAAGAAGAGCAACTCAGCCATGAAGTTGAAGCCCAGATAAACTGATGTCGGTTCAGCAGATCCTGAAGCTTATAGTACGAACAGGTTACTTTCTGCAGATTCAGTCATTACACACCTCCAAACCTCATGAGGCCTTCAGATTAGCTCAAGAACAGGGAGCTTCATGGAATGAGTTTGCATGGTTGAGCAGCTGCATCCAAGCCATACATCAGCAAGTACAATGCAATGTGGGATGCAGTGATGTAAAAGTAGGCCACCACTGGACTGCAGCACAGTTGAGATTGATTCTCTGGAGTGAGGAATCACATTTCTCCATATGGAAATCTGATGGATGAGTCAGAGTTTGGCGGTTGCCAGGAGAACGGTACTTGTCTTATTGTAGTGCCAAGTATAAAGTTTGGTGGTGGGGAGATTATGGTGTGGGGTTGATTTCAGGAAGTGGGCTTGGTCCCTTAGTTCCAGTAAAAGGAACTCTGAATGCTTCAGCATCCCAAGACATTTTGGATAATCCCATGCTCCCAAATTTATGGGAACTGTTGGAGCTGGCCTGTTCCTGTTCCAACAGAGAACAAACCAAGATCCATAAAGACATGGATGGCAGAGTGTGGTGTGGATGAATATAACTGACCTGCATAGACTCCTGACCTCAACCTGACAGAACACATTTGGGAAGAATTAGAGCAGAGACTCAGAATCACACCTTTTTGTGCAACATCAATGTGTGATCTCAAAAATGCACTTCTGGAAGAATGGCCAAAATTCCAATAAACACTACTAAACCTGATGGACGGCCTTCCCAGAAGAGTTGTAGCTATTGTAGCTGTTGACGTCATTGAACCCCTTTGGAATGTAATGTCACTTAAGCTCATATGTAAATCAAGGCAGATGAGACAATATTGTGCATGTTTGGTGATGTAGATCAATAGTCTGTAAGGGCCCTGTCACACCTTGCCGATTTTGCCAGCTTATGCCTGACGTCCCAGAATCACTTAACGCGTTGTCATACGCTCAACTTTCTATGTATTTTTTCAATGTTGGGTGTCTACATAGCATATTAATAGTCCAGAACTTATGTCCAACAACAGCCTAACTTATGCATAACAAATGGCAGTGTAATGCCCATGAAATGATGCACAAGCCAGTGTCCTGAGGGTGGCAGCGTTGCGCCCGGTGGCTAAGGGTCTGGATAAAAAGATGTATTTGATTGCGGTATTAACCTAGCTGCCGTTTATTGCCCACCAAAAAAAAGAAAAAAGGTTTGCAGTCGCAGCAGATTCAGCATCATGTCTGCTAGGAAGTTTCTTGGTCGTGGCCATGAACTCAGGGAGGATCCATCACGTTCACCTTCTCGCTCACCATATGATGTGGATGAAGTCTGGAGGAGAACTGACAGTTCCCTCCTGTGAACCCCCTTTCATACCAAAACGCTGCCAATACGCTATTAAACAGTAGCTGTAAGTTAGAAACATGTACAGCGGTCGTCTGGAACAAATCAAATATATTGCAGCAACTCACCTTTGTGTGAGATAAGTTCTTGATAAGTTCCGCATAAGTTATGCACAAGTTACTCATAGGTCTTGGATAAGCTGGACTCCACGACTTATGAGTAACTAACACTTAACGTATGTCAATGATCAAATAACTTACTTGTAACATATGTCCCACGTATGAGCATACGCTGGTGTCCGTCAGGAAATTTTGAGCATGCCTATGTGTGCCAGCGTTTTTCAGCATAATGGGCTCTATGCACAGCTCCACTACTTCCTGAATTTAAGGCAGCTCCTTTGTTTCCTGTCTTTCATTACTGGACGAACTGATTAATCCAGGTGTGTCTGGCCAGTTACTTAGGTCATACACACCTGGATTAATCAGTGCATCCAATCATGAAAGACAGGAAACAAAGGAGCTGCATTAAATTCAGGAAGTAGTGGAGCTGTGCATAGAGCCTATTCAGTGTACCTCGGCGTCCTCATGGCTTATACAAAACGTACCCATAAATCACCTACATATGCCATCGTTTTTGCCTGACTTTTCATAGGTCAGGCATACGCTGGCCTAATTGTCACGGTGCGACAGGGGCTTTGGATAAGTTTAAGTGCTCTAAGAATTTGTATCTTAAGGGTCCTGCGCTGATTACTTCCTGCGGTTTTTCGTTTCATCTTTGTTTATAAAAGAAAACCCAAAGATATAAAGAATTTCCCTTCAATTCATAGTCCCCAACTGACTCTTTATAAACACAGAAAAGCTTCATATCACAACAGATATGTTTTTAATCTTAAATAATGGGTCAATAAAATTATATAAGGATTTTTATAGTTGCACAATGTTTTAGGTAGTTAATGGGATGTAGTAATAAAAACAAAACAAGAACTAAGAACTGGAATGAAACCATCTTCATCTTCAACATTCTAAAATTTGCATTTTCCTTCACACAACTTAAAAGAATGTTTTATTAAATCCCTAAGGGTCCTCAAAGTGGATCTAACCTCCTCATTAATCAAGTTGTTTTGAATGTGTTATGCTAGTTCGTTCTCCTTTGTGTTAGTCTTTCTTGCTTTCCAATATTAGTTTTTCACATTTTGCAGCCAATTCTTTTTCCCTCTTTCTTCTGCTCTGTGTCTCCCACTGATGGAGGCTCAAGCTGTCCTGTGCCTCAGAAACAGAAATGAGAGGCAAAGCGTGTGTCTCTGCTTTTTGCGACCGCATAATAAGCCAGAAACCAGGCCAGCCCCCAGAAATTGTCCTGCCTCGCCTGACGGCCAGTCTGCGTTGCCACAACTGCAAACCTAAAAGACATTGGCATCCACCTAACCTAATAGACTGAGCAAGGAGAGCATTAGTAAAAGAAACAGCCATGAGGCCCTCTGTAACTTGGATGAAGTGCAGAAATCCGCAGCTTGATGGAAGAGACTGTGACAGGGCCAATATGAGCTACACATTCCACAGATCTCAACTTTACTAATGTGCGACAACAGCGACATTATGGTGGACAGAAGGCTGTAACACAGGAGACACAGTAAACATGTAGAAAAAGTTGTTTTGGTCAAATGAAACCAAAACAGCATCTTAACTATTTGGAAAAAAATAGATACTGAACTTCACTACATTTCTCCTTACAGTAAAACACAGTAGTGAGAGTGTCATGCTATAGAGCTGTTTGTTCTGCAGACACCGTTGAAGGTAGATGGAGCTAAATTACGGCAATGCTAGAACACGACCTGTTGGGGGCAGAAGTTCACCTTCCAGGAAGACGGCAGGTTCAAATGTAAAGCCAAAGCTACGATGGATGAACTAGTTTAATTCGGAAAATACTATATGTTCAGACTAAACAGAGCCACTCTAAATCAGAATAAAATAATAATCCTTCCATAGTCTTACTGACAGTCTTTGTTTTTCTGATTGTTTTACTGCTGAATGAAGATAACATCCCAAGAGCTGATTCTCCCTGGATGGTGCCACCTTCTCACAGCCCTCCACCACCGTGGGAACCTCCAGCATACTCCTGGGACGGTCTGCAAGACAACGTCTCCAACCCCACAGCCCAAAGTTTGACATCCGGTAGACATTGTTCTTCAAACACATGAATGCTCAAAAAAGCAAGTTAGTTCAACCATCATTAATTCTGATTTATCTACAGCATCCTCTAGAGTGGATCCATTCTTTGCTTCATCAAACAGAACGGCGGCCACAGGAGCAGCCAGTGAAGTTCCACCACGAAGAGGGAGCCCCTCAGGTAAAGTTTTATCTTTTCTTTTTATCAGGTCTGTGCCTGTGTTTTTGCATCTTACAGTGTTTTCCCTTGTGCCAGATGGGGACCTGTTTGACGAAGCCATGGATGGTGGTCCTGCGAGTATTAATGGTCAAGAAGAGGACAGCTCTGACCTGTTCAACATGTCCGGTCTAAGAGACAGCCTCCCTATCGCTGCGCCTCGAAAATGCAAGACACCCGAGGCCTTCCTTGGACCCACAGCTGCTTCTTTGGTCGACTTAGACGCACTGATTCCCAAAAATCCCCCAGCAAAGACCACAAATCCATTTTTAGCAGGTATAATTGCACTACGAATATTAGTACACCTACAGATGAAAGCAGAAGCTATAAAAGTAAATAGTAAAGAAAATATCTTTTTTCCTTACCGTCTTGCATTACATCAAATATTATCTTTCCTTTCGCAGGTCAAGTTTGATTAACATAATGAGTTAATATTACAAAGTACCTAAATAATCATAGATTCTTTTTTTTTATTTAGACCTCAGCATACATTTCTTTAGCATTTTGTAGAATTGTCTTTTAAACTATAATTTAAATCAGAAGTTTTGGGTATATTTCACAAGCTATTGCCCAATTCTTACAGAATGATATAGGCTTTGGTTTATAGACCTTTTTCAAAGGTGCAACATTTTATTGCCAAGAATTCTTACAAGAGTAGAATAAGAAATCAGCCAGAAAGAAACATCCTTACTTGCTCTGCAAAGTAAAATAACAATATAATTTTGGTCTAGGTCTCAGTGCTCCTTCAGCTGCCAATCCGTTCCAAGCCGAGCAGCCGAAAGTCAGCCTGGATGAGATGAGCTCCAGCTTTGAATCCTCGGTTCCCCAAACCTCCTCCCTGCCATACAGTGCCTCACTGCCCTTGCCTACAAGCCACCAAGGTGCTGCCATCCCTTCGTCCCTCACTCACCCCACTCCGCCTGGTCTGGAACTGCCAGTGAAGCTACCCGAGCCTCTGTTGCCCTTCTCCTCAGCTAGTAATGAGGATACACAAATCAATGTGAACCCATTCTTATAAAGACGTCCCAGAAACAAGACCAATATCAGCTAGGAAATGGAGACATAGTAGTGTATGCTCTTGGAATAATACTCATTCTGCAAACCAAACTGCAGCCCTAAAGACTTTTATGAAATGCGTATTATTAATGGTTTTTATATTGTTGTATAAAACCAGTAACCTTGTATTGCAGCAAGCCAGTTCTACTCCTTCAAACATCGAATGGAAGCTGTTGAACTGTTAATAATGGGCTACAAATTTAAAGAACAAATACAAACCAGAAGCACACTTTGATATAACGTTGTTGTCTGTGACCTTTGACCTGATGTCTTACAACAGGCAACATGAAAACCAGTTCAGTGCCTGAAAACGCTCCTGCAACAACTCATTTAACCCATGAAGCTTCTGTGGACCAGAACTGATTGGTTAATTCCATGTATATACATTTTGACAATAACTGTAATGAAGATTTTGATTGCGCTTTGATTTTTCCAACATGCAAGAAAGCATCTGGAATGTAAAAGAATTTGCTTGTGAAACACTAACTGATCAAATACAGCAGCACTACAACAACAGTTTTTTCGTCTTTTAAATTGTTCAGCTTTAATTTTCTACTCACCTCCTCTGTTATCATCAGTACAACTATTTAGAAAAAAGTGAAAAAAACTTGCACAAAAAAAAACATTTTTCTTCTTCATTTTTTATTTACTGCGAGGTAGCTAAAATCCTGATTAAAAACTAATGGCACCTCCACATCATTATGCAAAACTTACATCAGAAATAAATCCTAATGTATCAAATTTTCAACCTTGATTTAAATAAATAAAAGCTCTCCAGAGACCAATAAAGAAAAGAAAAAAAAAAAAAAAACGATACCTATACATTCATATTCTACCCAAACACTGAAAATGGTATAAAAAAAACTATTTACCTGAGTAAATTAAAATATCACAGAAAAGTTCATACATTTTATGGATAAATATTTATTACACGCTTAAAGACCTAAATAGAGAATGACTTTGGATACAGAAATGTTATGCGATGACCATGTTTTGACCTACACAATGAGGAAGACTGCTGATTGCGCAGTTATCCAGTAAACAATGACACTCTCCACCATGAGGGTACGCCATAATGGGTTATTGCTTAGTAGGCTGGTTGTGCACATGGTGATGAGAGAAAGCATATTGTTAGATGGTTGGTTGGAAGGAAAAGGATCCCTGATCCAGTATTAAGCACATACACAGTTTTGTTTTTCTTGACATTATACTATTTTTATTTTCATGAGTTCTATGGCAATAAGGTGGAATTTTACTGAATTGAATGCTCAAAATATATATTTGTTTGTAGGAGAAAAACAAATCGGTACTTAATGAGAGTTTCTCTTTTCGTATTGACTTATAAAAATAATACTTTTTTCAGTCTTATTCAATTTGTTGAGGTTCTTTTAACAGTTTTACATTCGGAGCACCATCTTCAACCTGCTGATCATTTCTGCCATGCACAATGGCACCATTTCCATTTAAGCTCTTAGGTTTTCAAGTGTGCTTCTTTTGAGGATGAGCTTTATACTCTTTAGAGTTCTGCTGGGAGTTGACCAACAGATAAACACCTGGTAATTTTCACACACACCACTTTTCCCCAATGTATGCGATTTAAACCACTGTTCAGCTGAGGGAAACGTAGACTTTCACTAAACTAATATCAAATATAAATGGTCCCTCTTTAACAGTTTAATTATCCCTCATTTCTAAGCACAACTGTATTTAGCTTTCATAGTGGGCCATATTTTCACTTTTGTTTCATCTCTACACACCAGTGTCTTAGAGAGAGGCTGACCTACATCTGACTATTTTTGCAGCTATTTTTACTCCCTTTTTATGTCTTTCTTGGAATCATTTCTTCCCTTTCTTATGTCTTTTATAGTCAGCATGGATTCTTTATAAAATATTCCACAAAATGAGGTTGTTACAATTCATATGATATACTCTATATTCTGCAATTACAAAACAGACTTTCAATTACTTATAATTCAAACCTTAAGAACCTGAAGTAAACTCCATTTCAAGTCAGTATTTTTACTGATTTTTTATATCTATTTTGTTTTGTGTCTTTAATTAACTTAAATCTAGGCAGTAAGAGTTTAGGTCAAACTCTCATCCTCATTTGAATCAGATTATAAGTGGTCTTAACCTGCTTTTAAAGAATTTGCTCACTAAAGAATTTAATAAGAAAAGAATAAGGAAAAAACATTGGCAGATGAAACCTAAGGTAATACTGAAAAAGTGTCACTATAAACTCTTTCAAACAAATATTCCTACAATTTTTCCTCTTAATTTTTCCTATTGCATTTTCTCATATGCACTATTTTATAGTCCAACACTAACTGTGATTGTCTAAAAGATGCTATTTTAGACACTGAATCTGGATGTGATCATCAGTAAGGCTTTTCCAAGCTACAAAATGTGTTTCACTTGACTGCAACAGACTCCAGCCAGCTCAACACCTCTTGCAGACCTTGTCCAGAGCGAGCGCTGGCCTCTAGCGTTGTGATAGTTTGAGGAGCTGATGAAACGATGTCATCTATTCTGAATAGTGATTTTATCTCTGTCAGACTCATGAGGCAAGGCATATCCCTGGAAAAAAAAATAAAAAAGGTTGGAATGAAATATCAGGAGAAACAACAAATCTCAACAAGATGAAAAGTTGAAATATTACTCGCTAACATGATTTTAATTAAACTTGCTCATCTGGACTGATGCCATAAATACCTCTTGTTAAAGAGAATAAGCACAGAGACATTGCGCAGAGGGTCAGCAGAGAGCACAGACAGCAACTGGATACAGGAGGAGGATATCTGAACAATGTTGGCTGAATCCACCATGAACTGTATGAAATATATAAAAACAGATTAAAAATAAAATATAATATGAAAAAACTAATATAAAAATAAATGGAACAACTATACAAAGCGCATACAATCACAGCGAAGCAGTCCTGGAAGTAACTCGGCCATATTGGGCCCATGCAGCCTCCGATTTCCCTCACAGTCACCTTCTTCTTTTTCAGGGTCAAATCTGTTAGGTTGGTTCCTACCTGCAGATTAAAGATGTTACCATTATGGTGATAAAGTGCTCTTAAAATTGACCCCAGACTGCATTTTTGGGGCCCTAAACAGAACTGGATTATGGAGTCATTCAAGTGCCATTTTTCTTAATTATACTTTTTTCCATCATATAATAAACACTTTAAGATGTTGGTAAAGAACTGCTGACAATCTCAGCTTATATATCTATCTATCTATATATTGTATTAAAGGATTATTTAGATGCCATTTAAAAAGAAAGATTAATGCAGTTTATTTAAACATCCTAGATTATTGTGGATACTTTTGAAAACACATTTTCACAATAAATCTCCACTTTTGGTTTTCTTTCCTTCTCATAACCTTTCTTCTCTAATTGGACGAGAGCCTTTGAAGTAATACAAAGTGAGACCGCTGCCGTGTTTCACTGTGGGTGGGGTGTTTTGGGGCTAGAGGGCTCTCCGTCTTTTCCTCAAATAAAAGCAATACCTCTATGGTCAGAGAGCGTTAGTGTTCTTTCCTAATCTGACCAAAGGAAATGCTTTCAGTAAGCAGATTTTTCTCCAGCAGGTCTCTGATCTTTTTCCTGTCCTGCAACGATGCAGACCTTTAGTTGTACTCTTATAAGATTCCTGACTAGTACATGGATTAGCATCTTGGCAGTTGTTCAGGAGTTTGTAGACATGTACCATAATTTAAAATCATAAAAACACAATTTCAAAGCAATAACATTAAAATAAATTGTCTTTTTTTTTCATCAGCTGCATATGAAGAACATGAATATCTGAAGATTATCTGTGCAATTTTGAAACCTCTTCTTTAGCATTTCAAAACAAAAAGTAGACAGAAATATACTACCTGCACAATGTAAACTTGATTAGTTGCAATAGTTAAGCATTGCTGCTAGGAGCAACATATTATGATATTTATAAACAGCTGCCATTTTTTTCGCATTTTTTGGGCTTCAGATGGTGTTACAAGAAAAAAAAAGCTGTTCTGATCATACATAAAAAATACTTACTGTGGGAAGGGTTGATGGAGGGGAACCCATTTCACATGAGCCATGTAAAGTGATCAGTAAAATAAAATATGTAAGGAAAACATAAGTGAACAATAATTGAAATGCGAAAATTTGTTTTACGATTCATAATTGCATAGGTTATAACTCAAGACACATGATGCATCTTAAAAAACGAGTTGCAGACCTTTAAAGCCAAGTCACAGCAGGCTAAGCTACATTAGCCTTTGAGCCTATCCAGCCCTGACATCTATTCCAAGAACACTGAGATTAAAGGATATTTTGTAGGCGTTTAAGTAATAACGTTTTTCCAACACCAGTTGCTCCGAGAAGTAAGCACACTTCTTTGCTGCTCATTATTTCGTTTTATTGCAACGCAAGGTAGGAGGGAAAGACCGTATTAATATCTATGAAGCCAGTGGTAACATGTTTTCGAAGTTACTCCGTTTGACAACCATGGCAACTCTCACGTGGTCGCGGTCCTTAGCAGCAATTGGTCGAGATAGAACTCAATCATTTCTGGGCTGCCTCTAATTGAGTTCTATGTCGACCTATCGCGGGTAAGGACCGTGATCACGTGAACACGCTCCTTAGCAGTAATTGGTCGAGTTAGAAGTCAATCATTTCCGGGCTGCCTCTGATTGGCCGCAATATAATCCGCATAAATAAAGCGGAAACAAAACATTTCTCTCAGGCCTTAACAAGCATAGATATCCATAATAAAGGATTTATTATGGATATCTATGTTAACAAGTCCTCGTTGGTTAAAACGACGGAAGCTGTCAGATCGAGAGACTTTCCTCTGATCTGCTGAAATTTACTTTCTATACAATTATGGAAGGTAAATTAAAAAAGGAGCTGGGGACCACGACGCTGAAGCCAGTGGGTCACGCAGGCGGTGGATGCATCAGTGAGGGCCAGAGTTACGATACCGACCATGGGAGAGTGTTTGTAAAGATCAACCATAAAAGCGGGGTATTTGTTTAAAAAAATAAACGTATCTTTCTGGTTAGCTGGGGTTTTCTATCTGACATCAGTGAAAATGATTTGTTCCAGATATTGCACGCTGTGAATGCATCTGTCCTTGAATTGTGCAGTTATTTTAGACTTTCTAAGACAAATTAGATTGTCAGTTTGTATACACTAAGTGTATACAGTTTTTCAGACAGTAAATTAACATTTCCATTCCATAAATTGCAGCAGTGATCAAATGTAAACAGTGTGGGAGAAAAAAACAACAACAAAAAGATGCAT
>NW_015151392.1:92923-99676 GCF_000732505.1 Cyprinodon variegatus | reverse complement strand
CATATTTATTTCAAGTCATATTTATTTCAAGTCATGTGCTCCATCCAATGCAGATCGTTGGCGCCATCCACATCTAGTGAAAAACAGTGTAACTGGATGAGTCATATAATGCAAACACTCATTGGTTATCTATTAAATTTGTGCTGACGCTAAAATAAATCAACAAGCAAGCAGGTGTTCTTCAAACTGTAAACTTAATTGTCTATGCCATGCTACTATGTCTGATTGAGAAAAAGATGTTGAAATGTCTGAAAGGTCAGACACAGGCCAGAGCGTATCGGGAGATGAAGACGGAGACCAACAAGACCTCCCTCATCCTTGGCCCTATGTCAAAGATTTTTTCAAAATAGTCGAAAAATTGAGCTTTCGGTTCATATAGTGGCATTTGGCTGTTTTTTTTAAAGGTTATTTTATACTTTTATACTTTAAATAGTTTTTGGAGCACATACTTTTTCTCCTTTGAGTAAAGAGGTCAAGTTGTTAAACTGCAGTATCTATACTTTTACTTAAGTAACAAATGTGTGTACTTTTGACACCACTGGCAGTTACTAACAGTGGCATAACACATTGTCCAACTACACGGCTTAACCACTGATTTTCGTTTTTTCAGGCCAAATTGATGTTTGATGGAGAGATGTTGAGCCTGGAAACTATTTTAAAGACCGAAACTGTCAAAGTCCCAAAGCCAATAAAGGTGATTGACCTCGACACAGGAGGCTGCGTATTTGTGATGGAGCATCTGGACATGAAAAGTCTCAATAAGTGAGAACTCTTTCCTTCTGTTTGCAGACTCTTGTAGGAGATTCACAAAGCCTTTTCTGTCACATTATATTACGAAGTACAGCTTCAGACCTTTGTCATTAATTTAGGATTGTCTGTTTCACAGATTACACAAAAATGTATTATTGGGGCATGAAACAGATTTGTTGTTTTTAAGAAATTTGCATCCAGCAACTTCTTGAATTACTGAAGTCATATTTGTGCATGTCTTTATCAGGCTTTCTATCTGATTGCTATTCTCTTATTTTTATGTATAAATAAATAAAAAACACCAAAATCTTTTTATGATTAATCTTTGTCAAATCTGTTGAGTAGGTTCTCTAAACAGCTAGGAGAGCAGCTGGCCGATCTACACCTTCACATCAAAAGACAAATGGAAAAACAAAATAAAGATCAGCAAACTGTAGGTAAATTATTTTAATTTTTATCTCAGTGCATGCAAACATCAGGGAACACACATTTATAAGCTTTTTTTTTTTTTTTTCAAACTACATTTGGGAACTGATTTATTTTTTTTATTCTATGTCACCCTATTTTAGGTAAAGGGGCTGGACAAACCGAGATGGCTCCTATTGAAAATTATGGCTTTGGAGTAAACACTTGCTGTGGATATTTAGCACAGGTTAAAATGCATATCTACATTAGTTATCTGGAAACATTCCAGTCACAGTTTGCACTGTTTTTTGTCATTTTAAAAAAAATGTATTTATTTTTTCTATGCCGCTCCAGAATAATGATTGGCAGAGCGACTGGGTGCAGTTTTACTCCCAGCAAAGGCTGCAGCATCAACTGAACTTGGTGGAGAAATCACACGGAGATCGAGAGGCCCGAGAACTGTGGGCAAAACTACAGGTATACCAACTAACAGAACATTTCCTTTAATCTCAGCTCTACAACTATGCAGTGCACAAACAGTGTCTGTTCTTCACAGCTGAAGATCCCAGAGTTTTTCACCAATGTGGACGTTTTCCCTGCCCTCCTTCATGGAGACTTATGGGGAGGCAACGTGGCAGAATATGCAAATGGCCCAGTCATCTTTGACCCAGCTTCCTTCTATGGCCACTCAGAGTTTGAGTTGGCTATTGCTGGGATGTTTGGTGGCTTCAATAGCTCCTTTTACTCTGCTTATCATGATAAGATTCCTAAAGCACCAGGATTTGCACAAAGAAACCAGCTTTACCAACTCTTTCATTACCTGAATCATTGGAACCACTTTGGTGGTGGCTACAGAGGTTCTTCGATAAGAATAATGAAGGATTTGCTCAAATAAAAATTCTCATAGATACTTATTAAAAAAAAAAGCTTTCATGTCTTAATGCAAAACCCAAAACATTGGGCAGAGAGTGAATGTTTCAGCTAATTCCCATCACAGGACTGATAAAGTATCCACTTACTTAATATAATTTCTCTGACACTGTGTTGAAAGTGGAGAAATACGTTACTGTAGATTAAATGATTTCAATACCCTGCTTCTCTTAATCCAGTGAATAAAACAGCAGCGAAATCAGTCAAGTAAAGGTTTATTTTGGGGCGTTTAACTAAGAAATCCTAACTAGTAGAATGAAAAGAAGTTTGACATCACACCAAGAAGCTGGTAAAATGGTCTTAATAACACTATTGCCATTTTAGGATCGTGCATGGACTTCCTACCCAATTCTACTTTAACCTTTAGTTAGTTTATGATTAACTTAGTTTGAGACCTTATCTCAGGTTCCCCCCTTGCTGTTAACACAACCAGACTTTAACCACATGATCATAAATAGGTAAAAACTCCGGTTCAAGTTAACCTATTTACCTACTGGGATTTATATAATTGGATATTTTTGTTTAGAGTGGCTTGGCAGAGGAGCAAATGCTGTTAATCTGCTCAATTTTCTTTTTTCTTTTTGTTTCCATTGTATTTGAACCCAAATAAATTATACTGGTGTGTAAATGTGGTTTGATTTCAATAGAACTCCAGTTACTGTCATTTTAGTAGATTGGATTTATGCATTCCTGTACTCTGAGAGTCTTACAGAAATCCCTGATTTGCACTGGTTGACAAACAGTCTGCTGTTAAACCAACAATAAATTATGCATTGATTCCAATTATGTTTCTTGACTATCTTCTTTCACTTAAAATAATGATTAAAATCCCACTTTCTGAATACCTGAGAATGTTACGATAGCTTTGACGTACAAAAAAAGACATTTAGTAAATGGTAAGTTCATATGAAGTTGCAGCAGTCATTAGCTGTTGCAAAAACTTGCACTCCAAACGTTTGTACAAGAATTCCGTAAAAGTAAAAAAAAAAAATCCACTGGACTTGGTTTCCGAGATTTGAAGATGTTTTGCTACCTCTCCAGGAAGCTTTCTCAATTCTAATGTCTGGATCCGCAGTGAGTTTGAGTCTTTATTTAGACAAGGCCTTGTAAACCTTTTACGGAATGACTATGACCTGGATGACTGAGAATCTTCATCAGCATTTTGTACAAGAACTGACTCGAATCGTTCATTTAAAAGAACTTGCTAATTTGGTTGGCTCCATCATGATCGTAGGCCCAATCCTAAACCGGCCCCAGAACACTAACCCTCCGTTTGTCCCAAACCACATATTGGGTAGGTTTAGTTGACCATTCAGCCCTTAAATAGGGAGTTTGCATTAAGTGTGCTACAGCCACACACAGGGCGTTACTGTGTTGTCTTAGCAATGACTGCTTTCTTTTTCCATTTGAGGGAAGAGGCCAACCCATTCTCTTATATAAACCCCTACCTGTAATCAAGGCACCTTCCAAAACTGCGAGTGTGACTTTATTGCAAGTAGGACTTGATAGTTTAGTGTTAGTAGTTAGGTAGCATTTTGGGATTCAGCTGTAACATCAGCATACATGGTTAGTGAACAGCATCAGTGGCCCAATCCCAAACCTACCCCTACGCAATAACAGAGGGTCCGCCAAGGGCTGTCCGAAACCATGTAATGGGTATGGCGAATGGACCGTTCAGCCAGTAAATAGCCGCTAAATCCCAAACCACCCCCTAACCGCTAACCTTAATTATCTGAGGGGGGAGTGGCAGCCTAGTGGTTAGGGCATAGAGCTTGGAATCATGAGGTTCTGGGCTTGAGCCCCACTGCCACTCTGGCTTTCTGAGCAAGACCTTTAACACTACACTGCTCCCTGTCGGTACCCCACTGCTCCTTAAGGGGATAGGTTAAACTCAGAGTTATATTTCTCCAATGTGAGATCATAAAGTTTCATTATTATTTTTAAATGTCACTTGCAATAAAGTCACACAGCCGTGGAAGGCTCTTGGATTGTATTAGGGGGGTATAAATATGAATGGGACGGCCTCTTCCCTTAATGAAAAGGGAAGCAGTCGTTTCTATGGCAACACAATACTGCAGCATGTGCGTGGCTGTGGTGCAGGTTAACATAATATCAAACATAAATGACAATGGAGAAATATTAAAATATGAAGAATTCTGCTATAAATATACTTTGGTCTCTTCCCCTGAAGTTAAAAAAAAAGGTGATCGACAATATTCCAAATGCGATGGTAAGTATAATTAAAAATAATCTCACTTTCCTGAGTGGCACAAAATAAAGATTAATGATATATGTTTTGTGGATAGACAAATTACTAATTTGGTTTTGAGAAAATTTTTAATTAAGGAAATGTATCCCGGAACCTCTAATCATATCTTTTATTCAGGAAACTTTAAGTAAGGTGAAATTCGATCCATTAGAACTGAATCCAGAAATATTCAATTCCACCAAAATTCAAAGAAATTCCCTTTAAAATTAGAAATGAATCCATCTATTGGTGCAAATTTATTGACAAAATTTTAAAATTTGAAACAGAGAAATGTTATTTCTGTAATTCTGCCGTGGAGAATTACAGAAAAATATATCAGAAAAATATATCAGAGCATATATTTTTCAGATGTGAGATTGTACAAAATTTTGGGGAAAAAAAAAATATTTGATTCTTTTCAAAGTCTTTGTTTGTCCCTTCTTTCTCATTGAAAGTTGTCAAATATGGTGTGTTATTAACAGGCAAAAAGTTGAATATCTAATAAAAAAAACTTTATTTTGGTTGATAAATTCTACATTCACAACTGTCGTTTAACTAAATCCTTACTTGGATGACATTGAAAAATAAGTTTCTTCTACTTTATAAATCTTTGAATAATATTAATACAACCCCTGCAATTAAACCTTTCTCTTTAATATCAGAATTTAAATTATTGCAAACCCCATCAATTCTGTAACTTCTCTTTTTGTTCTCAATTTTATTTGACTTTTTTCCCCCCTTTTTTGTTGTTATTGTTGTATTGTACTTCTCTGCATTTATATTTTCTGTATGCATTATTAAAGAGGTTTACTGTTTTATTTCATACCTTTAAATTTTTTTCCAAGTAAAGTTGATGTTTTTATCTCTTTATTTTTGTTTTGATATGAGAGCTTGTCTGCTCTATTTCTTGTTTGCTGCCTTCTTTTGAAATAAAAAAATATATAATACAAAAATAACATAAAACATTTGACATTTTCTTAAAAGTAAATCTATCCAGTCAAATTCAACTAATCCAAAGAGGACCTTCCATTTAGGGATCAATTACGTCTTTTTTCCTTTCCCTAAATTGTGATTTTAAGTCAGTGACGAAGATGTGGAAAATTAGCGGAACTTTATTTGAATGCGCGTGTTTCCTCCGCCACTAGTTCGCTGTTACACCCGCCGCTACTTAATGGCTAAACAGTCCACTCGCCCTACTCACTACAGGCTTTGGGATGACCCCTAATGTGGCGCACCCTCCGCGGGGACGCGCAAACGCTGCAGCTTTGTTACAATGACAGAAAATCAGATTTTTGGAAAAAGGAAAAAGGGTAAATGTTTGATGTCATGTCAATCTGCGCAACGACTGCTTTCCTTTTCTGCTGGGAGGAGGGCGTCCCTATCTTGTTTACACCATTATTTAACATAGACATTACCCCCCCTCCCCCAGGCCCAGCTTCAATCAAGGCGCGCGCCCTCCACAGCTACGAGTATGACTTCATTGGAGTAGCACTCCATACTTAAGGGTTAGTGCTTAGGGGATGGTTTGGGATTTTTTTGGGTAAACCTCAAAAGCGGAAGGTGCAGTTAAAGCGCCATTGAGAATCGTACTTGGTAGATATTAATTTAGTACAGTTAAATTTAGAGAATTATTACCAATATATTAAAATTTATACAGATGCATTAAAAAATAACAAGGAAAATAGGAATAGCTTTTGTAGTACCAGGATATCGGTATTTATATTCAATATAAAAATAGGAAAACAAATTTCAGATTTATTATTAGTACACACAGGGGACACTTGGTAATATTATTAGCTTTACAATGGGTAGAAGACATAAAACCATTAAAAACAGTAATTTGTTCAGATTCAAGCTCTGCATTATTAAGTTTAAAATATAATCAATCAGATAGTATGATGAACCTTCTATTAGAAATACATTATTCAGAATAAAAAATACGAGTTTGATAGTTGTATTTGTGTGGGTTCCAGCACATATTGGAATAGATGGAAACGAGAGGGCAGATAAAATGGCAAAGAGGGCAATTCAAAATCCTATTAAGTTTTACAGTTAAAACAAGTAAATCGGAGGGAAAGAGTATTATTATAGGAAAAACTGATGGAAAAATGGCAAAAAATGTGGGATGAAGAAAAAACAGGAAGATGGTTTTTATAAAATTCAGAAGATACTAGGAAAAAGAAAAAATGGAAGACGAAATAGAAAGGATGAGAGAGTAATAACAAGATTAAGATTTGGGCATACAGGACTTAATTATACACTTTTCAAAATTCAAAAGCATACTACTGGCAAATGTGATTTCTGTGGAAACAACAGAACATGTTATACTGGAATGTCATAAATGTGAAAACAAGAGAAGATATACGAGGAGAGAGTTTGAATGTATTAGGAAAAAGATTAATTTAATAGATATTTTGAGG